>NC_060209.1:179652222-179955833 GCF_021130785.1 Homalodisca vitripennis | reverse complement strand
CAGGAGGTAGCAAAGGATGGAATTAGCCGGATCCTAGAATAACTTTTAGACCGTTCATTGATAAAAATGTCCTAGATATGTATATATTGATTGGAACAACAAACTCAACTTATGGCGTTGAAGATAGGTTAGACCTAAGTAAGTTACAAAAGGGACAGTAAGTAGGCGATTTTAGAGCAAAGTAGGTTCCGAGATAGTTTCTTGATCTTAGCATAAAGGCAAGCAAACTCAAATGTAGCATCATAAATTTAACTGCTTAGAATCAGAAATCGTTACTCCTACACGTTCAAAATCTAAAATATAAACTATAAAATGTTTTAAGCTTTAATTTTTAAATCTCTTTAAACATCTCACTTATCAAGAAGGCAAAGGTCTCCAAATTTTAAAATCACGTGCGAAGCTGCGGATAACTACTATTCTGATAATAAATGAAAAATTTTAAATTTTTATTCATAGAATTATAATTTAGGAACTTTAGTATTTGACTGTGTTTGGGTTTTAGAGTCTGATATGTGCTTATTTTGTCTAAGTGTTGTTTGGTTTTAAGTTTATTACAAATCAGACAATACACACAAAAGTTGTAATATTTCGCGAAAATACTATACGCGTCTTCGTTATTACAAATTGTTTTCAAATACTTAAACCTCTCATTGGTGAAGTGTAATGCCTAGTGTTAAATTTTAAGTCGTACCATAAGGGTTTATTTCGTTTACGATACCAATATTTAACGTGGGAATCCTAAGGTTGACCATTGCCTAACCTCGTCGTCCAGAAAAACGCAGATATTTACAATAAGTATACACCGTACAGTATAGGGAGTGATCGCAGCGCTGTTAACGTCAGGGGAGCGGGACTATTCTGAACTAAGAACTATACGCCTGTCAATATTCAAATACTATCTTACGGGTGGGTAATTTTTTAATTTTAATTGATTTAAAATCCCTAATATTTTTGTATTATTTGAAGTGCCGTAGTAAGATGTAATAATTTAAGATACAGAATGTATAGTTTGATCAACCTAGCAGTATTAAAAGTAAATGTTAACACGCAATAATCATTTTTGGCGGCCGTATACGGCCGCTACTTGCACTTTCCGGCCGCGACCGCCAGATAAAATACAGTTTAACACACGTTTGGACACCAGTAACTATACAAACAAATATCTATACATGAATTGTAGTAGAGGGTGACACAGAATTCTGTGGCTGATAGTACTCATAATTTATAACAAAAAATGTTATATAAATATAAGTCAAGAAATGTGTCGTTTAGCTGTTAGCCGCCATTTTGTAATTGTTAATAAAGAAGCTATCTCTAGAACTAGTAAAGCTGGCATAGTTAACAGATACATAGGTAGTGATACTGATAAGGAAGAAGAACAATAATTGTGTGATTTGCTTTAATATTAACAAAATGGTGCCTATTGGATCCTTTAAAAGTCAACCAACAAAAACTACTATTTTTATAAAACATTTCTAAGATATCAACTATTTGCAGTTTTTATTACAGATCCTGTGGTAATTTTTTCAAAGAAATTTGTCAAGTGAGCACGATTACTTTGAGGGTATCCTTTCCCAAGCCGGGAGCAACAACCATGTCAAAACAGCTGATGCCTTTCAACTGACAAAATATTGCTGTAAAGCTCGGATAATGATGCCGTAAATATGCCACCAAGGAAAAGTGTGTCGTGCTTTATAACAGTAAAATGCTTCACATACATTTCTCGGTCTATTGTTATATTTTAGGTGTCAAAATGTTTGTAACCAGATTTAGCAACTTTTATTATACATAATAATATGATAATCTTATTAGTTTTAATGGTACTAAGCCAACAACAAACTCAATAAGCCATCTTGAAACGTAATTTGATGATATATTATAACATACAGTTTTCTGCTAATATCAGGCAGCAAAAGAAATTGTACCGTATTTTTATCTGAATTGGTCTCTAAAATAAAATATAAAAGGAAAACACGCAAACAGAGAGACGGTAAACGAAAAGAGATAGACCATTGGGTGTGTTTAGTATTTAGCTCCTCTTTGTCCATGGAACAATATCCTAAAGCTTGCGTAGATAGTTTTGTTACACCCTGTGTAATATAGTATAATTTTAAAGCTCTGGGGTTAATTTTATTTGATATAATAATATTTAAAAACAATTTTGTTTGCTTAGACTAAAATGTATTGTTGACTTTTTATTTTCACGATTTTCTTATCACTTTTAACATATTTGTAGAAACAACTAGATATTTTAATTTTAAATGCTTTATTATTATAAATGTGGTTTTTTAACTTTAGAATCCATATTAGATGCTTGTTCAGCGTTCTGAAATAAACGCAACTAAAAGATGCAAACTCTTCTCCCTGTGATATTGGTACACTTTCCAGTGGTTTAAATGCTCATTTTCAGTAAATAAATCGTGAATCTCTTACATTTAAATGGTTTTATAAACTCTAAGATTACATTTGCCACTCTATTCAGGTAACTATCATAAAGTATAGTGATGTGATATTAGGAGAGAGAGAGAGAGAGAGAGAGGAGAGTGAGAGAGAGAGAGTGAGAGAGAGGGAGGGAGAGAGAGAGAGGAGAGAGAGAGAAGGAGAGAGAGAGAGAGAGAGAGAGCACAAAGATAATGGCTCGGCAGCGATCAGCTTGGCATGTACATCAGTGATAAAACGAAGATTTGCTCCTCTTACTACACTTAAAACTTTACTGGCCTTAATCGCGTGAGAGCCATTTGACTTATCGGTTACGCCAGCCAGCCCTGACTTTATAGCTATAGCGGTATAACAGTGCCGACCATTGCTTTACAACTTCTCCTTCTTGGTGGCTAGTTCCATTTGATCTACTTACTCAAGTCGCATGCAATGCACTGTATAACAAATCAATTATGTATAATACATTATGAATTATACACTCATAATATTACAGTAGTATACTTAACATAAGTTATAACATACAAATTTAACCCTTTATTCTATTTATATCGAAATAAATATTACATCTTAACTACATTACAATGTTATAGGTGATAACGTTATCGCCTTCAATAACACTATATAACCATACAAATTCAACAGTAAGTGTAATATATTATCTAAATTTTTACAATTTCAATGCGTGGAGTATATATAAATTACAATCTACAGTTCATGATTATGGTAAAAATGAGGAGCAACATTTTAAGAACATTTATTGATAGAAACCTTTCAAATGTTATTTTTAAGTACTTATACTTTTGATGTTTCAACTATTACAATAGTAGTTTCAACAATAGATTGTTATTCCCTAATTTTTGAAGCACTCAAAAATATCAACAACTTCAAACCTACCTAAAAGATTTTAAAAACGTAAAAACATTCGAGGAATGTCTAGTTTTAACTTACAAGCTGTATCTGTGTATGAGTTAACTATTCATAAACATTTCTTATTAAAAATTGAACTTAAAATTGTTCAGAATTGGCAATGTTTTCATAGCAATGCATTTTTTCTCAAATACCTTTAAAATGAATCTTACCTCTGAAAACGTTGTGTAAAATGTACCTAAATTTACAAAAAATAATTCTTTAAGTTCTGTAATACTGCAAAGGTTTTATTCTTTTAATGGATTAGCTTTATGAAACTGTCTTAGACTTTTGGAAGAGTGTGTGTTTTAAAGTAAAATAAGTTCAATTTATTATTTTAAACGTGTTAAACATATAAATCCTCTAGAAAATCCACTACAAATAGTTAAAAAGTATAACATCTATGAAGTAGTAGTAATCTAATATCACATAGAGAAATACATTTCTCAATTTCTGTTAGGAACATTACACAAACAAGAAGAATAAGTATTACGTGAAGATAAATAAGGTGCTCTCTGTTGCATGGATATTTATTACACTGAGAGTGTTGTGATTACGTGTTAGTAAATAGAAACACTCGGTTACTTCTGCCATACTCTGTATGCATATTGCTTGTTGCATTTCATATGACGTCATAAACTTATTTACACTCTAGCATTTTACTACGACATGATTTATTTATGCTGTTTATATTTCAAGATTTTCTATACGCCACACCACATGTATACCTCTTCACTTGTTGTGACCTGCGGATAGATAGACAGGCAGGGATGATTTTTTAATGCTATAAATAATTTAGATCATAATCAGTATGATTACAGAAGATAAATTATTACCTTTTCGGCAGTCAAAAGAGAAATTGTGTCATCTTACAAATTGATAGGCTTCACTGGCGCTCAGCCAAAATCCACGGTTGGTCATACAACGTCATAGGACTCTTTATTGCGTATCTAGATAGTGAGTGTCGTGCAAATAAAGTGTACAGGTGATATTTTTCTTGAGAATAGCCTCATGTTTACATGTTTGTTTAGTGAGTTAGGTTTCAAAGCAGTGGCTAAATAATAAGAGTTTCGGTTAGGTAGGATGGGGACTAAAACGCAAGAATGTTTTGCAATCAAATCTTTTCAAAAAGTTGTAATATTGACTTTCTTCTATTATATTTCCTTTTTATTGTATTAATAATCTATTGTACACCTGCAGGTCACATATTAAAATTTCATATGTTTGTTCTCAGCTTTTTTACACATTTATTTATTTTTTATATTTCTTTCATCCACCATAGTTACCCAGAAGATCAATCTAAAAATATTCTCTAATACTTGGGATGATATGAACCATCATCGAACTCAGCTTCATGGAAAATTATTATTATTTGTTGCTATTATTTTTCGACTTAAACAGTACCTATATTCAACCAACTTTTGGACATAGAGAAATAGTTAGATTACATAAAATCTGCTTTTCCAAAGTATATTTTACCCACTTTCCGTCCACTACCGAAGGTGATTAGTACCTAAACGTGTTATGCACAACCAAGCAGCGAATTCCTAAACAGAATATGAAAACGTAATGCAAATATTTCATGGATTTCAAAATATCTCGTTTAGTCGTTCGTATTTCGTGATATGTTAATTAAATTTATAACTAAAATGCTACACAAACTTAGTTTTTATTACTTTTAGAATATAATAAGTTTAGAGATTTCTGTGTCTTCCAAAAACATTTGTACATATTTTAATGCACGTGTGAAGAAACACATATAAAAGTTAATCTAATCAATTCCTTCTTCTAAATTGTCCTCAATTAGATAAATTTTAGCTGCAGATAGTAGCGAAATATAGTTTATTTGCAGTAGCTTAACCCCCCCCCCTACAATGTAAGTAAGCGTGTAACATTTATAAGAAAATCATAAAACACTTAATTATACACACTTAAAACACTTAACAGCTTAGACATATTTAACTACCCACATAATACATTATATCTTGTTATTGTAAATTAACAGTCTTTAGTAATCATAGCAACAATAATCACAGGCAGATGTAAGATATATTGTTATAATTATAACGCTTAGACTTTGTTATATCGGTGGGCTCTCAATACAATATTAACAGTGTAAGAGATATAAATTAGTAGTGTTAATTGTTTTAAGTATTCAAGTAATACGTAAAGTACATACTTTTGATTATATTTTAATAATTCGGCTTTCAATAAATCATATTGTTTCTGGAAAGTTTCCTTTTCTTGGAGGGTAAACAAATTAAATGGAGGGTAAACACTCTCAGATTTTGATCGATATTTGGAAATAATTTTAATATTTTGGCTCAGACAGCTCAATTCATTAAACGCTTGGACATACAAATAAATATAAACAGATTTTGAGACATTAAAAAGTTTCAATAACACCTAACCTAACCAAAATAGTAATGGTGAAACAAAGGTAAAAATGTCTATAAATATCCGGTCATTGCTAGGTTTCTCCACGTGTGCTTAAGTTCGTTTTTTAAAAACGTGCATGAAGCATTCATTTTAAAATGTTCAGTAACTTCAAATGGTTCTTTACTGCCTATTTCTAATAACAACTATTTTATCTCATTAACAGCCTTAAAATGAGATCCAATCCCTTTGGAAAGTTAAGTTACACTGGCTCAGGAAAATTATTCTGCATCTTTGGATTGGAGCAAATTACAATTTATGAAATAATTACGTGCAATAATGTGTTTATTCCGAACGCCTTATACAGTTTCTAAAACAATGTGTTACCTTAAAGAGACGCCTAGGAATAATAAGTTGCTATTTCTGCTCGCGTTTTATTGTGACGGTTTATGACCTGCAAACATGCAAATGGGTAATACACCTTGACAAGAACAGCAGGGTGTATATTAAACATAACGGCAGCAAAGTGCGCCGTAAAAGATTGATGGAGTATGATTGCTTCTTGCTTCTGCTCATGAATATTAGCAAGTGGCAAAATGCGTGGATTGAGTAACATCATTAACCTGGAGGACATAGTAACAGCTGCCCCGCAATCAAGGTTGCACAAGGAAACATCTGGTCATCCGAGCTCAGACATCCATCTCATTCGGGATCATTACCAGTGCAAACCTTCTTGTTAATAGCCCTGCAGGTTAATTTGAAACACAGCGTTTCTTAGTATGGTTGTTGACTTTTATAGCAACAATTTAATTAACATAGTACTTTAAAAGTAGCATTAGAAAGAACCACAAAATTCAATCTTCTTCTGATAATTTAGGTTAAACAAGGTAATTACTCCTTGCGGTGACGACAAACAATCCGTGTCATGGGGCCATGATACAATTGTGGGATCGACTCGACCTTGGGAATATAACTATTTCATTAAATTAAATCATAAGCAATTGCGGGTGTCCTAAAAAGGCTGCCCGTCTCCTGCAGCACTGGCACAGACAGTGCACGGTCGAGTGAACACAAAGACTGCAACCTTTTGCTGTCAAGACAGTTCGTTATATTGTCACAGACAGCAGCCAATAACGGACAAGTGTCTGTTCCTGCCGATGTCTGGATATGACTTCGTAACTTTCTTTGTTGGACCTATCATTATATATAAAAATGTATTTGTACGATTAGTATGTTTAATTCAGGGTGATGTTAAGTGTTTAATTGCTTATTCTTCTATTGAAAAAGAACAAGTATAATATATACGTAAATATGAAGTAAAGAATATATATATATATATATATATATATATATATATATATATATATATATATATATATATATAAAACAAGTATAATATACATATATATAACCAAACAAGAATAAGAATAACCAAATAAGAAACAAAACAATAATATGCAGTTAGTAAACATTACTAAGTACTAAATATTTCACCGAATATAAAATTCAAAGATACCGTAAAGCACAATAATTCTCTGTTTAAATTTTTTTTACAATGGAAGGGTTGTGAAGGTATTTCGCCAATTCTCCATCGTTCAGTGATACTAGCAATCGGTAACACTACGTTTCGAGATCTCTAATCTGATATCTTCCTCAGGTGAAGAACTAACCTAAAACATAACTAAAATTCTAGTTAAAATAAACAAATTATATCAGAGCTTTGTGACACCCAGTCAGGAATCACAACCATGTTCTGTTTCAATATGAAATGTTTGATATTAATTCAAATGTTTAATGTTATATTTGACACTACTAATATTCTAGAGATTCTTAAACCTTGAATTCTTCCTATTTATAAGAATATACTGTTGTAGTTAACTGCTTATTTTCATGGAAAATTAAAATAAATAAATAAAAACGCCTTTATTTACAAGCGTTTCTCAGTACAGTTACTGTTTTTCAGAACAACTCAAGTCACTGAATGCCTTAAAAACTAAATAACAAAAACTAAACTAAACTTAATTTAAACAATAATTAGGTACAATAAAATCTAGTGGCTAATTTAAAATAATGCAGTGGTAAAAACAGTAACATTTCTTATTCTTACATACTAATAGCTTAACTAAGTCAATTGTCAAGAATCAAAAAGTCTTTAAGTTTCCTTTTAAATGAGGAACAACTGCATTCTTTTAGGCTAAGGGGGAGGTCGTTGTACAACTTAGGGCCGAAGTATGAGAAAATCCTTCTTCCAACTTCATATCTGACTTTTCGAAAGTTTAGCAGATAGCCATGGCGGGTGCTACGTTGCGAGACCTCCTCCCGGAACAACAACCGCTCACTCAGGTACCGTGGTTCCTTGTGTGATAGGATTTTGTGGACCATGCAGCACGTCAGCATCCTGCAGACGGATTCCATTGGCAGAAACTTAGCAGCATCCCGAAAGGGGGATACGTGATCAAATCGTCTCAAATTGAAAATGAAACGTATAGCAGAGTTTTGAAGTCTCTGAATGCGATCGACGTCACTCCGCGAGATGCTGTTACCGTAAGCAGGATAGCAGTAGTAAATTACAGAAAAGACCATCGACTGCATAAGCTGAAGCTTGGCGAATTCCGGCAGCAGACTTCTGAATCTGTACAGGCCTCTTAATCTGTGTGTAAGGTATGTATGTGGTTTAAGAAGGTTTGACCATGTTTCGGAGGCTCGACGATCGCTGGGTTTGTTGACTGTAGCTGATACTTGTACCCTGCGCTCCTCATGCCTGGTTTACAGAATCCTGACCACTGGCAGGCCGGGATATCTGAGAGAAAAACTAAAAAGCAGGTCACAAGTCCGATCTCGCAGTACTAGACAGGATCAAGTGTTGGAGATGCCTCACGTTCGCCGTGAATTTGAAACAAACGATTTGCGTACTTTGCTCCCAAATTATATAATGAACTGTCCTCCAGCGTAACAGGCCAGGGTGTATCTGAAACGACACACAAAGAAAATATATATAAGTATTTAATGTACAATACAAGGTGATATAGCCATATATAACTGTATGTCTAATATTATGTTTGATTTATTAATAACTATAAAATAAGCTTTTAATTTTTTAAGAACTATAATAAGACATGAGTCGTTTTGTAAAACCAGCAATTATTGTTGAAAACCGCTCCAAAATAAAGTCCTTATTTATTTATTTATTTAATCTGCCAAGAGCACGCTGGATAGCATGAGTGACGTGATCAGAGAAAGTTCTATATAACGTAATGAAAAGTTGAATATGGAAAGGACTTTGCTTATAGAATTTCATTTTTCAATACGTTTATATACAATTTAGAATTTTAATAAATGCCTTTTTTCGTAAAGATAATTGGAAAATTAACCCAAGCCAAACAATTACAACTAGAAACATAAATTTGGTAAATATATTTTAGGAATTTGGTAAGAATGGATCTTTTAATCTGATAGCAGCGCTCTGCCTAATCTGATATTACAAGTGAAGATGAAAAACGAACTAGAGTTTATATATTCCATACCCCACTCAATTTTATAACAATAATTTACCTACCTAGTGTCTTTCAAAATATCAATGTTCAATGTACAATGAGTTCTAGTTTGTAATGTTGTTAAGAAAACTTGTGAAGTGCTTAAAAATGAAATTTTATATTACCAATTGTGGCACAGGTATATAGTTAATGTTATAAAAATGGTACTAGAGTGGAAACTCGTAAATCGTATTTACATAATTCACTAAGCTACTTTACTAAGATTTAATTCCCTATCCTATGTTATTCATAGCCACCCCACTGATCCTAAATATCTAAGTAGAATACTATTACATTTCCGAAACTACATTACTAAATTCAATGCAATGAAATTTTGCAATTCATGTTTAGCCCAGTATAAACAGCTATGCTCTTCAATTCCATGTCCCCAACAGCTTTGAGCTATTGACATTCTATTAAACTTTTAATAAATAAAAAGTAATTGTGAATAGGTATCCTTATTACTTGATCAGTGCTCAATAGCAACATGTAGCAATAACGTTGCTTTAGCAACTACTGAAGTGCGTAGAACAATGCCACAAAATCGTGCACAGTCATTCATGTTGCTTCATAAGTGTGCACTAAGAAACGGTTTGCTCACCAACTTCAAGGCTCCGACCCCTCGGCCTCTAACTCACACATTCAATGATTCAGAAGTGGTATCAGAGATGGGAATGTCTTCCCATAACCATCATTCGAATGCCATTTAAATCTGAGTTGCCTATGACGTCACTCTAATGCGAGTCACCTACGAGACCCCTGTAATGTTGTGGGGAAATGCATCCGAGGAGGTGGACACTGAGTCCCAAATAAAAAGAAAATGGTTTATTACATTGAATTCTTTTCATCGTATACTAAAATTAGCTCCCAAGTATTTTGAAATCTAATGTAATAATTGTTTGCGTTCTTAACAAAATTTTAAGATATTTGTTTTAACGCCACATATTAAGCTTTAAAATATACAAAAAAATTTGTTTATTTTTATTTTATAACCATAATTTATTTCATTATTTCCATTAATTTGTGATAGATTCAAATTTTTTTATTCACATTTATCTGAGCATAAGCTTTTTTATTTTGTTTTTTAAAAAGAGTATGCAAATCCATCTTTTGTAGATATGAAGGTCAGATTAAAAATTTTGTTACTGATGATATTTTATTTCGATAAACTATTATGAGCAACTATAGTGAAACGAACTTGAATTTTAAACCTATAAGATCAATTTTCAACCCAAAACACTTTTACACATTTTTTTGGTCATAAACTTATTTTATATTGAGATAGCAATTTATATACGTATCAAATAAATAGGCATACAAATGCTTATGAAGGGTTTTTTTGTTAAAGTTCGTATGTTTTAATAATCAAACTATGAAATAAAAATAGCTGAAACTTTTTTCAGAGTAACAAAAAATCGTTTACATTCATATTATGTATGCATAATACATTATCTCTAAAATATGCATTTTTCTTACTCATTGCACAACCACAAGAGTATAAATTTTCTGAACTTTAACATTGCTCTTATGAGGTGAAACTTAAAATCGTTTCACTACATTGGCTCTCAAGGTCTGTAGGGAACCACGTGGGTCCTACGCTATGCATATCAAAACTACAATGTTGTAAACACTTATCTCAAAATTTACTAAAGTTAACAGAATGAAAGTGCACTGCGTATTCTATTTATAATAATGTAGCCTATTTTTATCATGGTTTATTATAAGTATGTTACAAACCTTTATAATTTGTTTGTTTGAAGGTTATTTTTGACGATGGAAGTATTGTGAAGGAAACAGGACTTTTCCGGACATTTGCCATCGTTCAGTGAAACAAGACATCAGTAACACTACGTTTCGAGATCTGCAATCTGATCTCTTCTTCAGGTAAAGATCTCGAAACGTAGTGTTACTGATTTCTTGTTTCACTGAACGATGGCAAATGTCCGGAAAAAATCCTGTTTCCTTTATAATTTGATTCAAAAACGTAAAAAAATCCCTTTGTCCCGTGTATTAATTATTATAATACAGTTTAATGCGTATTTTTATCACGAAAATAGGTTAGGTTAACTACCGGATCTCCTCAAGGACATCTTAACCTTTACGAGTACATCTGCACTACATACGAGTACAGATTAAAAATAGAGGCATACCTTATGATAATAATTTAATAATTAATTCGGATTCTTTATCACTAAAATGACTGAAGTTTATCAATTTTTCTACCGGATCTCCTTAAGGACATCTATACCTTGTGCAAGTACATAATCTTGTGCATACGAGTATTGAGAATGTTGTGGATTAAATAATTATTTAGTTTGGTTGTTCTATACTAGAAATCGTATATACATACCGATTTACATTGATTTGAAGCCATATTTGTGGTCAAGCTCTTCAATAAAGATGCTTCAAACTAATTTATAAAAGATACATCGTTACCATTGTTTACTCCATCAAATCGGTTAATTTTTATTATAGTGCGTTCAGCTCAGTTCCTTGATTTATTTTTCAAGCATAACCTTACGTTATCGAGTTTGCTATCCCTGGATAAGAACAGACACCAGAATCGTTAACGATCGTTTCTGTCATGGTCTGTAAACTCATTATTCTTTCAAACCATTCATAACATAACATTTGAAAAAATCATACTAATTTGAAAGCAATAGTAAATTGTCCATACTGGAATTTTTTAGGACTATCTGTTTGCTATAACAATTATAAGTACAGCGACTTTTGTAATATAACTTTTGTAATATAGTTAATGTACATAAATATAAATGATCCTGTGGAGATGAGTATATCATCTCGTATGCTATATGCGTATTATGTGTCAACAACAGAAACATATAAAAATAACCTACACTTTATTAGATTACTAAGAATTGGAAACTTTAATGATGAATGCTCAAGATCAAATAAATAAGTATCCAAAAACATGGAATAAGAAGTTTTTTGTAGCATCCCGATGTTTAAAAGATTACATTAATCAATATATTTGGATATAAGTACTTTGAAAGTGGTATTCAGCTGTGTTGGACATATAAACAAAAACAAGCGTGGGAACCTATAAATATCCCTCTATTCACCATAGTACTGATTACAACCTATGAGATAGTGGCGGAGTAGATAAAGTAGACCGGCTACGGCCAGCCATTTACGAAGTATGTTAGCCGGGTCAGGTGGAGTCAAATACATTACACCAATCACAATTTGTGGCGGGATAACCTGGTTAATCTTGGAACAGCTCCGCCCAGCCTTGACTCACTGTTACTATTGTGTATCAGTTACAGCGTAACTGTTGTAACTGTTACTGTCTTAGTGGAATTCTATGTATCTCCACCGCTCCTGGTCGTTTGAAAGGTACAGCTCGGCCGTAAAATTGCTACTCCATTATAATATTACAAGATAGGAGTGGCTGGTGGATAACCTTGCAAAATAATAGATATTGTAAAGTAGAACAAACAAATTGGTAAGGAAATGTGTACACTGTCGAGTGAAAACTGCAACTGGATAACCCACGTAAAGGAACGTTTCAAGGTTCGACAACTTTTTGTTTTTAACGCTTCATTAATTATTTCTACGTCTATATGCATATGCATGATGAGTGAGTTTTGTTTATGAGAACATATCTGTATCAATATTTATTTTTATTCTAGTATTCAAAAAATATGATGAAAATGTTCTTAGGATAAACCCTTTTGTGGTTTAGTTTTAGTAGTATATTAACATGTATTCCTTTGTTTAATACATACAAAGTATTTCAAAAGTTTATCTTTCGAATAGTTTTGCTTGAACCAAACGGAACCAATAACTAAATGCATGCATTACTATAACTCACTTAGTTTACTGTCTGTTTGCCTCTATGTTTTGTTTTTAGTCTTACTTTTAGAAACCAAATGTATTATATAAAATATTATCAATTTCTTTTTTAACTCTAAACTTGACAATTGAAATTCACAAAATTAAGAATGAAATCGGTATGGACGTCTCATTTGTATGGAAAGTGGCAAGTGATTAGCATAAAAAATGTTACAGCGTTATATAACTGACAAGGATATTTAGCTTGATATTGTACCGTATGACGATAACACATGGGGGTGGTGACTTCTGAGGTCGTAGTAATAAATACTAGAAATACAAAGTTTACTTATAAGTTCAGTTTAATTACGAAAACTTAAAAGCACCACTTTTAGATGGTAAAGGAAAAGTTATGTAATGCCACGTTGCTGCCAATTAGAATATAATAACTAAAAAGTATATCTTCTAGGTGGTCCTAAAATATCCAATGTTCTATTGAATTATGCGTACGACGTTTTACTTTACAAAACAATAATATTTCACTTCCCTTCGCAATAGGTAGACTCACAACCCGGGTGTCGGCGTCTTGGCACGAGACATTGAAGCTGTAGTCTAAGAACGGTTATTTCTAGAAGAGGAGTAGAAGTTGGGAAGTGGTAGCCATCTATTCAAACAACACGTGAGATACATCAGCTACGTAAACTCGCCTAAAAACAAATTCGCGACGGTATTATTAGCCATTTAATGATACAAATTACTATTTATAACAACGTGCTCGTCGCCATAAGGACGACGCCACAACCTTTATCTATCTCAATCAAGCAAATAAAAGATCTTCAAGGGTAAGTTACTTTACTATTCACATCTTTACTTTACGTTACATTCATTTTATACGTTTGGCATCAAAGGGCTAATTTAATAATACGAAAAGATAAATTTTACTTACGGACAAAGCGCGCGAGGTCTGATCGGTTACGTAGTTGGGCTGCTACAAAGGGTTAGAAGAAAAAAATTCATACGCGTGCCAATTAATTAGTTACTCCGCCCAATAATTTAGTTCCGGAACATTGGATGTAAAATAATATTATATTATACTGGCTGATTAGGTTGCGAAATTTACATTGTATGAAATTTAATTCACTAATTTACGGTACAATATGTACAGTAAGGCACTTCCAAAAAGAAGAGGAATTAACACAAAGTTATATAGTGCAACATAGTACTAAATCATATAAACTGTAGAGTTTGCTAAAAATAGTATTTCTTTAAATAAAGATGCTAATAAAAAAGTACTTCCTACAGATCATTAACTCAACAGAGTCAATAATCAAGCCCCTTATAGCAATTACTTAGTGATGTCACAATAGTAAGTTTCCCAAGGGGACCAGTCACACGTCATGCTCTAATGTAACCGTGCCCCCGGGTGTGAGTGGCCATGGCCCAGCCGACCCCAGGTAACCACACCACACGCCCCCGGCCACGGCTACGGTCTACTTCCTATTGGCGAATATCGGTGCATCGCTGGAGGTCCTTATGACTCAGGGGTTTATCCAGTTGGGTTACTTCACAATTCACTCACTACTCAGTTTTGACCCGTAAGAAATTTTTGGTGATCCCCTTTTAAGCTCTATTCTGCTCGTATTCTGGCCTGTCTAAGAATAGTCTTAAACAGAATATAGGAGGTGAGTGGATAGAGTATAGGCCAATGGTACTGAAAAAATGCTACAGTCCAAGATCCTAGTTCTAGATCCAAAGTCCGACGTCTTAGACCACTTGCCATCGGCACCCCTAAAACCGAACAAATGGTTACATGCCCTCCCATTCTGCACCTTAATGAAAAAAATAAACAAAACGAAACGAGCTGACAAGAAGAAGTTGCCATTTCAGGAACAGGATTTGATGGAAAGAGCCATCTAAACTGGATTTGTGCCTACATTTTCTACTTCACTCAAGTACACAGTCTCTTTCTATTCATTTCGTAAAACAATTCGAAGAGCTGAAGACGAAATTAAGTACCTTTCAACTGATTTAAAACGTAACCTTTTTACATCTTCCCTGATGTCAGAAAGTAAACCATATTTTTCATCGTACTATACAACCGAATACAATCCAGTAACCGAATATTATTATTAAATTCGGTGTAGTAAACATTCTCACTTGGCCCCGACCGTATACAAATAACTTATTGAAAATTAGTTCTAATTTTAAACCGGTTTTTTTGCTTGCAAGGGCCTGAAGCAAAGGCACCATAATTACTTTAAATACTGAGAGTTTGCTGGGATTTGCCAATGTCCAAGGACAGCGTACGTTAATCCATATTACCTACTTGAATAAACCCACCCATAAAAGGTATCATATGAATATTTCTCAACTCTTGGTATGAAGTATAAAGTTAAGTTTTCATCTTGTTTTCAAGGAATTAGTGAAATTAATTTGGCATGAAACGATATTAAAACATGTATTCACATGGAAAACATTCTTATTATTAAGAACCCTAGAGGGCCATATCGAAATATTGTCACTTTCCATCACCCTTGGCCTTTGTATTGTTTTACTTTGAACTAATGTACACAATAAATCACAAAAATGTCAAAGTATTAAAATGACCATGTGTAGTAAGAGTGAGTTCATTAATTATTTTTCCACTGCACATTTTATTAGTATTTATATTACCTTCCTTCAGAGCCTCTACTATTGGCTGAGCGTAAGCGAAGTCTATCACACGATATGTTAGAAAATCTTCATTTATCTATGCCTGTCCGCACGATATCTATAGAGCGAAGAGATTTATTATTGACTTGAAACTTTGCATGAAGCTTCATGTCTATATAGACAACGCTTCGTTCTATGATGTTGCATGTCACTCCATGGGATTTGTTTGAGCAAATACTTTGTCATGGATCTTATGCATAACCACGATAACAACTATAAAATATGAGAATTAATAAATTTGTAAACAAACTGAGAAGAACCATAAGAGATGTAATCATGCTACATTTTTATTCATAGGGTAGAAGAAAATTAATAGTATGAAAATTCTGTATTAAAAATCTGTGACAAGATTTGCCTTCCTAGTAGTTATTATTTAAATACTGCTATGGTACCTAACTCAACGGATAAAAATGTGAATTTATCATGTAACAAGATATATGAGAAAGAATCTATCTGTGAACTTAAAGTGTTTCATGAAATTTAATTTCTAAACAGATAATATTGAGTTCTATGATGCTACATGTTCAGCCATGGGATTTGGATGACCAACACTGGAGCCTCTCTCTCAGTTGCCTACACAATTGCGGATTAAAACTTTCATTGTCTGTCTATTAATCTGCAAGACATCTCGAGAAAGAAATGACCTATAGATTTTAAATTTTTAATACAACCTCAGCGAGCCTGTTGCGCTACACATAGTATGGACTACTCATATCGATAATGAATATCACAAGTACGTGACTATTGTGAACACTGTAGCACTGAGGAGTATCTCAACTGACTGAGCGGGTCGGAAGCCCACTTACCGTTAAGTAACAAGGTTGAGCAAGTTTAGTGTGGACTACTCATATCGATAATGAATATCACAAGTACGTGACTATTGTGAACACTGTAGCACTGAGGAGTATCTCAACTGACTGAGCGGGTCGGAAGCCCACTTACCGTTAAGTAACAAGGTTGAGCAAGTTTAGTGTGGACTACTCATATCGATAATGAATATCACAAGTACGTGACTATTGTGAACACTGTAGCACTGAGGAGTATCTCAACTGACTGAGCGGGTCGGAAGCCCACTTACCGTTAAGTAACAAGGTTGAGCAAGTTTAGTGTGGACTACTCATATCGATAATGAATATCACAAGTACGTGGCTATTGTGAACACTGTAGCACTGAGGAGTATCTCAACTGACTGAGCGGGTCGGAAGCCCACTTACCGTTAAGTAACAAGGTTGAGCAAGTTTAGTATGGACTACTCATATCGATAATGAATTTCACAAGTACGTGACTATTGTGAACACTGTAGCACTGAGGAGTATCTCAACTGACTGAACGGGTCGGAAGCCCACTTACCGTTAAGTAACAAGATTGAGCAAGTTTAGTGTGGTTTATTGCGACCAACACCTCTAAAGACAATATAAAGCTGAGTAACGACTTGGCGGGGCAGGGATGAAGATATACGGCCACTCATGAGTAGGAAGCGAAGGAAATATGAGGCTCTCCACAATAGGCGATAACAAACACCTGCTCTATATTCTTATTCTTCCTTTCT
The DNA here is from genome assembly GCF_021130785.1 of Homalodisca vitripennis. Classification (NCBI taxonomy): domain Eukaryota; kingdom Metazoa; phylum Arthropoda; class Insecta; order Hemiptera; family Cicadellidae; genus Homalodisca; species Homalodisca vitripennis. The sequence continues at coordinate 179,938,523 of NC_060209.1, read as the reverse complement.
TATGACCATAATAAAACACAGTGTTCTGCACAGTTATCACTGTGCTTTTAAAATACAAAAGACGTAAGTATTTTGGGATGGGCTCTAAAAGGAGAATGGCAGCTGAATAGAATTTAAACGTGATTTACTGTGTCTTGTACCAATGGATTTTTACTTAACAATAATACTTTAACACGAAACTCGGTTTGTTGCTAAACAGATCTAGTTATTCATGCATTTCTGCATATGAATGTTCCAATTCCTAAGGGAAATTTACTGTTGCTTTCGTAGTCATGGACAACTAAATCCGGTGGGTTGAAACTTAAGTAAGCGTTTAAAATAATATTTCCTCGACAACATAAACGGGGTAAGCAACAAAATACGTTGGGCTGACTACATTATATTTTCAAATTCAACTTAATTCAAACTTATAGTAAGTATTTTCTATTTAATCATCAGCTAAACATGTAAATTATATTCCTAATATTTTGATCACTAATTTTTGCAGATAAACTGTAGCTTTAGCTAGTTTATGTTAGAAACATGCATTTGAGGTAATTTTAAATTTCTTTGTATCTCTGGCTGGAATTTAATTAAACATATACATGACTCAAATTTGGTTAAAATATTACCTGTGCAAATGTTAACCCTTTTTATCTTTAAATTGTAACCACAGTCCAATCTAGCACAATTTAATTTATTACCTTCTTATGGCAATTTCCATTACAGATTTCTAGCTAGGTCGTGTTCTTATACAATTGGTTCCTCCCACCTGGATTATTAATACAGTATGCATCATTTTACTAACCGAGGAGTTAACCATTTTATGTTCGCACATTTTGCTATAACTACTTTTTTAATAAAATACTTTTTATTGTGTTTAAATACAATTTGATCATAGTTTAAGTATAGCATTTGAATTTATTTTAAAATAACACAAAAAACATAATGTTGTTGTCCAACAATGAATTTTACAAGTAATTCTATTGCTATTGGTATTTATATTTGGTGTTTCTTTTGTTGGTATTGATTAAATAATATAATATGAATAATAAAACTGAGACCAACAAATAGATTAAGTGGGTTTTGAAAAATAATTACTGAAATTTTGTATTGCCTTATTCCTCTGTACAGTTTCAAAATGTATGGCCATGTGGTTATTCTTACGTAATGTAAAATTTATAAAAGGTACGTTAAAATTCTCAGTTTTAGAACCCATTAAATTTGGAACAGCTATTTTTTATCCATTGTTAGATGAATGTGTGAGACCTAATAAGAATTTACTATATTTATTATATGAAATATTATTTCACGTCCATGAAACGTTGTTCCTCTAAATTGAAAACTTTCAGTCAAATTTTGTCTAGGCTTTGGAATTTTTCTCAATTTGTGGGGAACTTCTGGATGTAGAATTGAATTTTAAAATTTGTAGAGAGAAGAAAAAACTGATTAAAAGGTGAAAGTCATGGAGAGGAGGCCTTACTACCAACCTACATCGAGCATGGCTGGTAGGCGCTCCGAGGCAGAGGGACCTACAAATTTAAACTCGGTTAATTAATTCGAAAACTGTACATAGAATATTTTACAATTTTATTTTCATTTTCTGCATAATTTTTTAATATATCTGTTTTTATATCATGTAACTAAAATATTTTCTTACACATTAAAAGGTTTCTTCACAACTTGATTAATTTTATTGTAATAAGTTTTTCGCAAATAATCCTAGATAAAACTTGTGTGAAATTAAGTCCATACGTGTTTCCAAAAAAACTATTTACGCTCGATACTCTTGGCAATGTATTTTGGGCACAGGTTTATATGAGAAAATATTTTGTTTTGACTCATAGAATAAAGTCCAGGAATTTATTATTTCTTATTTATTAACCCTACATCAATTATGGAACAATCCATATGATTATGAACTACCTCTAATCGTGCTTCAACGCTGCGATACGAAATATTTTGGTTTCCTAACATAATTATACTGCAAACACTAGCTCTCGAAATTCCAATAACACTAGCTCTAGTAAGTTCTCAGAAAGCTAAAACTCAATGGCAATCGTATACTTACTGCTATTATTAGTTTCAATTAGGTCACCACACTTCAAAATTGTAAGTAATCAAGTTATAAAATTTCATATTTTTAAATTTTAATATGTTGATACTTTTCAGACCGAAGCTATAACTAGCACCACATTTGAATTTACTTAAACTGGACATAGAGTAAAAAGTGCGGCCGCAAGAACCGGCTCTTGGGGGTCAGGGCCAGACGGGGTAGCTGTGTTTACTGCAACTAGGTTATTATTGCGCTGCTCATGTTGAGAGCTAGTTGAGCGTCTGATATCATCTACACTGTGTTGTGCTGAGAGAATGTTTACCTGATACCGTCTCACACATTTTATTACTCATTATAGATTTTATATCATTTGATATCATCTACTTAACAAATATTTAACGAACGCGATATTTAACGACTGTGGATGCAGTAAGATGAAAAGCTTCGCAAAGAGGTGGATCCGAATTGCAGCACAGTGGTATGTAGGGGGTTTTCATAATGTGTATGTGACCTAAAACCGTATTCAGGGTATTCCAAAAAGGTAAAGACTCTTTTTATTCCTCTAAAAACCCGTTGGTAGAGACTTTATTGACAGAGAAATTACTTAGCTTGTTTGTTGGTGAATGCTGTAGACTAACTCTATAAAATTGAATTTTGACTTTCGCTCCAGTTCACTTTCCTTTTATTGCAGCGTCTGGTATCTGGAGTCATGTTCGCCTGAAGAGATACCAAAGAAAATCGACGACAAAGAAGCCCAAAACGAAACACTTACATTGTTTCGACATCGGAGACACCTATAATATAGGTGGAGTGGCAGTCTCATTGTCTCATCAGGTACACAACTTATATCTGTATTAGATATAATGTTATAAATTGTGTTTAGTACACTCTTTTCAGTATACTGTATTCTGGACATAGCTATTGACAACTTGTAGACGCGTTGAATACATATAACGTAGCTATGGTGGGCAGGGTCGATTCAATGTTGAATTCAGCTACATTTCATCTTTCACTTACTGCAGCGTCTAAAAACTGATGCTGTCACAGACTTGACAACTGGAATCTGGAGTCAGTGCCTGTCTGAAAATATCCAAAACAAGTCGGCAATAAAGAAGTTCAAAACAAAATTTGTACGTTATTTTAACATTAGAGACACCTAGAAAACAAAATACAGTGTAATCTAGATGAGGACGTGTTCTCATTGTCTCATCAGGTGCACAATTGAGTGCGCTACGAAGTTTTAGATACGATCCGAAAGCACGGCTGACCAACCAAGTTTTCAAAATATAACGTAGCTATAGCTGGAAGGGTTGATTCAATTGAATTTTTAGTTTAGCTCTAATAAAAGGAAGGTGAACTGGAACTAAACTCAAATTTCATTTGATAGTGCTGTCACACTTTAAACAAATTTTGTTAAACATATGTAGCTTTTAAAAATTATATATTTGTACCATTTTGTTTATAAACATAGATTTTTAGTGATCTGATTTTGAAAATCTTTGATATTATCAGAAAAAAAACATAATATATACAAAAGAACTTTATTTCAACTCATGATATATAATAAAACGTTTACCTATATTTTACCTATATAACGATTATAAAAAATATAACGTAAAAAACTTATAAACTATTATATATTATACTATAGTAAAAACTTATGCATATTTTTGTCATTTTCAGAAAAAAATATTACTTGAAAACTATTCACTTTATATATTTTGCATGGGAAAATCGCAAGTTCAATAGTTAGGATGTGTGAATTTCATCGCTTTTGCGATAAGTTTATGTAAATAATAAGTTAAACCTTCAAACCGAAGCTTATTACGTAAATGACACCAGATGGTTATGGTGGGAATGGTCGACTCAATGTTGAATTCAGCTCCATTTCGCTTCCAGGCTGTCACAGACTTCACTTCTGAAATCTGGAATCCACGTGCATTTGAAGTAACCCCAAACAAACCGGCGACGAAGAAGCTCTGAAACGACCTCTTTGTATCATTTCAATATCAGTGACACATAGACTACTAAATCAAATTGAATCTAGTTGAGAAGGTGCTATGAAGCGTTAAGTTATCGTAAGTTATGAATTCACTGCCACAGTACAATTGCTGGCCACTACGTAACAGCTTGAATAGAATGATTTACAAGTGGGCTTAATCTGCCCTGAATGGGTCCACATACGCTGTAGGCTACTTATGGAATAGTAATTCTGACAGTGACAAGTGTAGAGCTAAATATAGCACTTATTTAATAGAAATAAGTTCACTACTCATCATAAGCCGTGATTCAATTTACTGAAATGTAACCCCAAAAAACTTGTTTAGTTAGTACAAGCAAAATTAGTACTTGTGAGACTAATGATTTTTCAAGGTTTGTTTCTATCATTGAAATTGTTGAAGTAGATTTTTTATTATATTGCATACTATATGGTTAGAAATCTTTGTCAAACATTAGTGCATAAAAATAAACTATACGTTGACTAAAATCTCTTTTTATTTCCTTAAGTTTTCACATGTTCTATTATCATCTTATACAAACTTGACAGTGTGGAATACTGACCTTGTAATTGACATTAATATGATTATGATTTAATTTAAACAATTACAGTAATCTACCAAAAATGATCAAACGATTCTGGAGATTTGTAAGTAGAATCTATTATCAACAAAAAACTAAATATTTTAAATATAACGGAGTATCCAAGATCCGACAGAAAAAAGGGCCAGACAGACGTACGGACATTTATTTATTGAAGTCAACATCTATAGATTTCTTCCTTAGACGAAAACTGATTTCAAGTCTAGGACCTTTATACCAAGAGTTGGCACAAAGACAGACAGATACAAAGACGAACTGCATATTGACCTTTAGACCCCAAAAGGAATAGGGATCTTGCTTGGATCAAGAGACGCCCATGTACTTAGTTTCCAGCCTCTAGGACCTTTATATCAAGAGTATAAACCGTAACGACAGACAGATAAATGGATTAACTGCATATTGACCTTTTGACACCAAAAGGAATAGGGATTTTCTTGAACCAAGAGGAAACCATGTACCTAGTGCTTAATCTTAAAGGACTTTTATATCAAAAGTTACCGTAAAGACAGACAGATAGACGCACGAACTACATATTAACCTTTTGACCCCAAAAGGAATAGGGATTTTCCTTGGACCTAGAGGAAACCATGTACTTAGTTTCCAGCCTCTAGGACCTTTATATCACGAGTTTCCGTACAGACAGGCAGATTGACGGACGAACTTCCTACAGACCTTTTAAGCTTAAAAGGAATAGGGGTCTTCCTTAGACTAAGGGGAACCTATGTACCTAGTTTCAAGTCTATAGGACCTTTATATCAAAAGTTGCTCCAAATACGGGTGGACGGACAACGACACCACCATGTCAAGAAGGCCATTCCTTGATTGTCTAATTTAGTGTATACAATTAAAAAAAATATTTAAAGTTTATATATTTTGTGCATTCGTTTAAAAACATTTGCTGTTTATAGCCATAAGTCTTTCACCTTAGAATATGTTTGTTGTTCATTTTAATTGAATTACTGAAGATGAATTAAAATATAATCAAAGGTCCGTTGTTCTAACAGAAAAGAGACAGTAAAATTGGGTCATTAAACGTTGAGTTATATATTTTAATGATATACTGGGTTTTCAATGGACAATATGTGTTTTACTAAACCAAAGAACCACACAAAGAGTTCAACTAATGTGTTTTTTTTTTCAAACAGTAACTTCTAATGGGATCTAGCAAACATCATGTTCAGCTGAGCGAAAAGTGTAATATTCCATAGCAAACAAAACCTAAGTGCACACCAAGGAAACTTGGAGAGAAAGAATAGCTATTACGTACGAACCGTTGGTTTAAGGAAAACAAACCGAGTATTCACGGAACACTTTGTCCCAGAAAGGAATGGAGCAGGAGACCTTCCATTTCTAGAAACAATGGAAGCTACTCACTGGTCTGTTATATTCTTCTTATGATACAACAGAACAGAATTATATTTGCGGACATAATTCTACACAATTTCGTATCGTGAGTAGTTTATTATATTTTATTTATTTGTTATATGTTTCAATAGTTTTAAACCAAGTGCTATTTAATACATTAATATTATCCCTTATAGTTGTAGTCTTCTCAATATTCATCTTGAACTATTATAACGCTATAGCATATAAAACTTTTTATACATATTTTAAATAATAACAACAACTTTATTAATGTGTTAGCAGAAAAATGTTCGTGTAATTAGAATGACAGTAACTAAGCTCTAAGAACAGCATAAAATATATACACTTTGGGTATCCTAGTAACTATTACTTATACGGTGCATATATTGACTGCTTTGAGGCACACATAATATTTCCCTACCCTAAAAATTATGGAGAGGCAAAAATATAAACAATTTAAATAACTAATTATAGATAAACTTAAATCGACAGATTTTAAACTTATAAAGACACAAATAACAATTAAAAATACAGACAAAAAACTGTCATAATAAGTAATAAATACGTTACAAATAAATTCATTAGTAGAGTAAAACTTAAAAGTAGTATTTAAGAGAAATACGCTATACAGTGCAAACAGTATAATATCATTTACACCCTGGTTTCCGGCCTGTTGCGTTTTGTTCTAAATGCATGACATAAATAAATGTGGTAATATTACAGTAATTGCATACGTCTCGGTCAAGAACACTTTTGAATATTTTAATCTAATTTTCCTTGTTTTAAATTCTGCATTAATTTATATTTATTTCCTTGTTTTAAATTCTGTATTAATTTATATTTAGTATTTTCCTTGTTTTAAATTCTGTATTAATTTATATTTAGTATGTTCCTTGTTTTAAAGTTATTTAATTGTAATATTTATTAAACAGCCTTTTTAAATAAGCAAGCAATCCCAAACTAACTTGTTTTAGTCAAATTCCCCACAGCCATAAATTTGCAACATTTATAACAGTTATAAAACACATAGAGAAATAAATCTCTAAGTATACGAGCTTACCTAAATTAACTAAAGCCCAATGAAATTTACATTGCCTTGTGTAAAAAGTTTGGGTGGTTATTTCCATGTCTTTTCATTTATCTTGAAGATTGAGAAAAAAACCAACAAAGAGGTATTTTTATAAACTGCATAGATTGTTTTTATTCAACCTTTTCAGTTCTACTAAAATAAAATGTTTAACGCGTTCTGCCAACAAAAACTTAGCCCTGGAAGATAAATTCCCTGGGGATAGCATGTGTAGAAAAACGGATCCACGAAGACTTGCATTTAAATTAGAAAATTTACACAATGTGTTAATGAGAGCTAAATAAAAACGGCAGAAAAAAAATAATAAAAACGTTTATTCCTTTCTTCATAAATGCTATCGTAAAGGGCCGTGACAAGTTAGAAAAATGAATATTCCAACCACTCCATTGCACGACTTTAGTGATTTAAGAAAACTTCCCTAAGGATAAAATAAACGGCTGAAAGTAAAAAATTAACAATTAAAACGTTTATTCCTTTCTTAATAAATTCTATCTTAAAGGGCCGTGACTAATTAGGAAAATAAATATTCCAACCAATCCATTACACCACTTACGTGCATTTTAAGAAAACTTCCCTGTGTATAGAATAAGTTTAAAAACATATCCAGAGGATTTACTTATGTTTAAATTAGTAAATTTATACAATATTTTAATGAGAGCCAAATAAAAACGGCTGAAAATAAAAAAGTAATAACCAAAACGTTTATTCCTTTTTTCATAAATACTATCTTAATCAGCTATAACCAGTTAAAAAATAAATATTCTAACTATTGACCTATTGCACCACTTTAGTGCATTAAAAGAAAAACCTCCCTGAGGATAGAATAAGTATAAAAACATAAATGTAAGGAAATTTATACAATGCCTTAATAGGAGCCAAATTAAAACGGCTGAAAATATTAAAAAATAATTATCAAAACGTTTATTCCTTTCTTTATAAATTCTATATTAAACTGCTGTGACCAATTAGAAAAAAAAAAACAGTAAAACCGATGACTCATTGTCCACTTTAGTGCATTTTAAGAAAGCTCTGGATTGTTCACATAATTTAATATATTTTATTAAATTAAATTAGGGATCTTTTGCACCACACATTGAATCTCAATCTTCCACAGAAGCAATCATAGCGCCAAGTGAAGTCTCAATCCAGATTGACTGATTGGACTGGTAGTAACTGAGCAGTAACTGTGCAGGTAGTACTCACTTAGCATACGTAAGAAATGAGACCAGGTCCGGTGCTGTGGCTACAAACCGGATCTGCCAGTGGGGGGTCACGGACGCAATAGACCCCGTGGCAACCGTTCCACCAAGTCTACGTCATTGTGGCAACTAATGTTATTCCATTAATAAACAATATTTGTGCCTGCAAGTGAAATATTCATTAAACCGGTTGTAATAACCGTTAGGGTAGCGTAATACTAGAATATATTTGTTGAGTTCTAACATTTGAAGCCGATCAGCTAAATGACTTTGAGATAGAAATTTACACGTTTCAACAAATTTAAGATTAAAGATCCTTTTTTTGTCAACTTACTTAAAATAAAATTTTAATAAACCGCAACGCTCTTTGTAAGTAAGAAACGCTATAGGAGTGACTAATAATTTTACAGTATGCACCAAAATAAACAGTACTGAAACTGAATGAGATGTGCTTGCCTTCCCGATCAGCTGCGTCGGCTTTTGATTATTATCGCATTTTCATGTTTAGTGTTTCTTATTTAATTTAGTCTTTTCTTACTTGTGTTAAATCCTGCCGGGTAAGTTTTTATCGTGGAGCATTATTTCTACTCAGTCAGAAACCTGCTTGTTTACTCACAATGGTTCCAGAAAGATGGTGCGACCAGCTACACTGTATTAGACAACATTGCTTTCTTAAAGAAACTTTTGGTAGCCGCCCCATTTCCCTTAGAACAAAAATTTCCTTACCCAGCCTACTCCCCCCCATCGTACTCCACCTGACACCTACTTCTGGGAAATGATGAAGGAGATCTTTCCTGAGGATTAAGAAGGTCTACCCTCGAACATGAAACGACTTTTCTTCATTTTCTTCACTAAAACAATGATACACCTTGAGAGAAGAGCGGTACGAATATTACCTCAAACTGAAAGTATCTCATGTTTAACATATTATTAACCGAGTCCAATTGATTTTGCTTCATATTACTTCTTTATACTGGTAAAGCTATGTGCATAAAATCTTATATTTTCATCACTGTTTATTTTGCACAGCACATATTATATACTCTTATATTGCATATATCCCGTTATAAGTTGCGTTATAGCACTGCATCAAGATCCATTTAATTTGACTGTATTAAGTTAAAATTGGATGACAGTTTTCCTGCATTGCTTTATTGTGCCTTGAAATACATTTGAATAATGTTTCTTGGGTCAATACAGACATATTCACAACAAATATAAGTACCCTATATCTATTTCTAATTGTGTTTACTTAATTATAGGTAAATACTCGTAACTTGTGAATGGATTCGTAAGTGTTTATTTTAACCGAAATCATTGATACAGACTTGAAATTACACCCTGAAACATGTGTTTTACACTACCCATTAAAATAGTCATTATCCAGTTAGATGTTATGAAACATGGAGAAAACAGCTCAATCGATTTAACGTCTTTTTTAATTCATCCATAGATACAACAGTTTTCATCTAGCATTCTCATATTAAATTTGAGCAGTCAAAAAGAATTACTTAAGAAATGTATGCCTAAAGAAGAAATGAACTTCTTAACAACCTATCTTTTCCAGACACATCCTATCCAGAGGGGCGTAACATCAATAATGGTGACATCTAGCATTGTCTTCTTAACACCATAAGTTCCGCAGAATATCTTAATTGTGCTGCATAGGAAGAAGTCCACATATCTGCATACTTTCCTTTCTGAAAAAAAGCATTCGTCAGATACAGGTTTAACCGGAAGTTGTGCCCAGACATCTTTACTTGAATGACAAGGTGTATTTATATATTTTTGAAGTGATTACTTCTTTTGAAGGGCTGTGGATGTATGTTTTGCACGGAGAAAAACTTTAGTTTCGCAACGGAAAGTCAAGCATGTTTGTTTTCCACATGCTTTCAAAGTAGGACGGCAGCCTTACCGAAACGTAAAAAACGGTTATATAAACATCTGATCTAAACTAACATGCCATTTAAAGCATATTTTATTGAAATTACCAGCAGTCAACAACTAGGCAATAAGAATTTGGTCTGTAATCAGCTGTGACGGAGCGTATATGTTATTATTGTACTTTATTTAACTTTAGAACAGACCTAATTTCTAAATTACCTGATTAAATACGAATATGGTATATCTAGATATTAAAACATTGTGACAATATTTCCTTTTTTTAGTGATTGGTTTAGGTTTATTGAACATTGCTATAGGTAAATCATAATTTATATCAGAATTAGGATCATCGTACATTTGTTAAAATGGAATTGCTTCTGGGAACGTATTAGCAATATTTACAATTTCATCTTCATCACATGGAGCTTCTTCACAATAAAATTCACGACAAATCTGAATTGTTTTAGCTATATCTTAATTAGATTCAAATTATTTTCGACTATGTAATATTTTATCTTCATATATTTTAATAAATTTCATTTCTTATAAACTTTGTGTTTCTTCATGACGAAAAGGAATGTGCAATGTAACAATCTCTCTTCTGTATTCATTGAAATCGTCGGCCGTGGCATAGTTCCTTAACTTGGTTTACTTCTCAGTACATACTCTCTTATATTATTTTTGTAATACTTAGATACAAACTGTGTCAAAGATATGTCTTTCGAATAATCCGGTCTTTTTTCATATTTATCAAACCAATTTTCTTTCCGTAGAATCATCCTCTAAGTTACTCAATACTTCCATAGTCTTTTTGATGATTCGTTGCTGTTCAATGGTCTATGCTGTAGGAATTTTCGAGTAAACAATAATTGTTTATAATTAAATATCTTATTACATTCATAAAAATGTTGATATCTGTAAATTTTTATTTACATAGTTCGTTTATTTCGTTAAAATAACCATTTAATAATTTTAAACATACTTTTTCAAGATATTTATTCACAGCGGGTTATAATAAATAGTCGCTTCTGTCGGCCAGTCCCACGATTTCTTTACTTTTTTATATATTTAAGTGGAATACACGCCTCCATCACACGATATTTTTTATGTTGCCAAAAACTTGATGACATTCTGATATGGGCATTATAAGAAATCGTTAATTGAGCAACACTACTAATATTTGGTATTATTGTTGTTTGGTATTATATGCTTGTTATAACATGTTTTGGCACGCATATAAAACTACCCATAAAAACAGAATAAACAAAAAAATCGAACATAAACTGAGCCCTAAAATAAGATTTTTGACGAAATTTGGAACCATCGTATATGAATTATACAGGTAAGCTCTCTACATTATGAAGAAATAATACAATGGAAAATTACTTTATTTAATAACAAAATATTGTGAATGGAGGGAACCACTGAACATTATGCAATGTCTATTCAATATTAGGGATTAAAAAAAACTTATTCAAAGGGAGCAAACTAAAAAATACCATTAAAAGTGGATTAAACTTGCAACAGGGTCAGTCAATACTAAACAGACACGACAACCACTGTGGCGGCAAAGGTACACAGTTATGTTTACTAGTCGAAACTAATTATAGTATCAATTGCATCAGTCCCTTTGTTGACATACTCATATCAGAACTAGCGTTTTCTGTCATACATATATCCACTTGTACTGTCACCACCAGATAATGTTTGACAATCGTACATGATACAATAAGAGTTTTAGCAGATCTTTCTGGATTAATCAATTTTCTGCGCACTGAAAGTGTGCTGTATCAATTGTTACAGGGCCTTTGCTGACATACTTTTGTCGCGAACTAGTGTGCTATCCACAGTTCACTATCAGTTTTAGTCTCCAGATCCTCCTTAAGTCTCTGGGAGTTCCTGTCTATATAAATTCCCTGAAGTTTTCCTTGCCTGTAAAATCCATAAACTTGAAAATATTTACCTCTAAGAATTACCAAAATGTAGAATGTTCTATTCTATAGAAGTTCCTAAACAATTTAAGCTTTCGGTCTAGGAATGTGATACCTGGGATAAGCATGACTCTTGGAGATCTCGGTCTCAAGGAGAACTAACAATTTAATAAAATTATACAAAACTTATTCATTAATTTATAATAAAAAAGAAATAGATTTTAAAATAATAATTTATTTTACGACTATTACAGCTTAAATCCATAGTATATATTTTTCTATAACATATGGAAGTTTAAAAATAATATATACAATATGTAGAAGCCTATTTTATATACTTATATGACAATACAAGAAACGTAAACGGAAGCACACTGAAAGAGAAAGGCTAGAGAGGACATGTACGAAGGCGCTGCTGCCTACAATGCTTGCCACTTTTAATTTACCCACATCCCAAATGTGAAATGGGTGGACAAATTACTTGACCGCACACAGTTCCCGCAGCTTTAATTGTTATTTCTCCTCCTAGAATAATTCAAATAGCTGTCTTAAGTTTCTAATAATAGTTACACATTAAAAAAAAACACAAAAATATGTTTTAAAGGTAATGCAATAGGGAGCAAGGAAAATCAAAATGATTTATATATTTAAATTTTTTAAACCGTACGAGAAGTATTTTAGGTTAATTATTCTATCATAAGGAAATAATATAAAAGTGATATAGGTTTATTCCCTTACACTAGGTTAAGTTGCGTAAATTAGATGAGCTAAGATCTGTTATCCTAACAAAGTACGTGAAATAAACAACATATAAAAAAATTCTCTACGAGACTAGCTCAGCCAAACTTGTTGATTAAAATAGCATATCGCCGATAATTCCAAGTTTTAAGACGATGTGAGATGAGACCACTACCACTACTCAAATATACCTAGGAATATCAAGTGTTTAAATTGATTCCCGATAACGTGTAGGAAAAGAGGTCGCATGAGATGAGGACTCCAACTTACTTAAAGCAGCATTTAGATATGTCACCATTAAAATGAAAGCAACCCTCCACAAGGCATTAGCATTGTTGAAATTATAGATTTCCTGACCCAGGTAGGGCCATGGATACATGACGATTCGAAAGTGAGTAAATTCCATGAAGTATCCGTTACCTCCCCACCCGCTCTTGTACCTATTTTGTAACTTGAAGTTATTTTTTTCCAAAAACACCTCTCATCCCTTTCAAATGCTATGAGCTTCCAGGTCTTGTGCAAAGAAATAGAAAGCTTTGCAAAGTTTAATTTTGAAAATCCTTTACTGATATCGGTAAGTTTAGTTACATCTCGTGAATGGAGTGAAGTTCCTTAAGTAACGATTACTGCTCACCTATGAGTTGGAACTTCCTACGGATAAAAATGCAACAAAGATAATGTTGTTCTGGTGCTCAATGTTTCAGGGTAGACATATCGAGATGTTATGATGTGTTCACTGTAATAAAATATTTTATGATAACCGCCATTGACTTGAAGAAGTTTTATCTTCGCAAAAAGCTGCTTCTTGGATTTCATGAAATCTCGTGCTCGTTTAAACTATTGTAAATTGACAGCCACACATAATATCGTACTGGAAAGAGACATATTTTCATTTAATTAAAATGCCAATTAACCTTACATTACAGGATAACACATCATGTTTCCATATGAGGGTTCGCATTTGTGGAAGTTATGAACGAAACTTGTCATTAAGCAGTGAATAATCCCAATAAAACCAGTATAATTCATACACCACCAACTTGTGAACTTTTTTTTGCCTTCCAATCTAACCTTCAATTGTTCATCAAAATATATTCAATGGTTAACTTTCGCTTTAAAGCTTTAGTTTAAAAAACTATTTAATAAATAATTGCAATGTAACATTTAAATATTCATAATACATCTTATTACAAAATTGAACGGTAATATTGAGCCATATGAATAAAACATGTACGAGCATAAGTACAAGCATGAAATTAAGAGTACCTTCTCTAGAGCATGAGGACTTCTACTTTATATACATGTAGTAAACATTATATTTATTTTAGTTTAATGTTAACTATGAATCTATGAACTAATTACATTCATACAGTAACAAATTTTCTAATCAATTAATATAAATATATTGTAAAATATTAGTTAATTTAAAAGTGATTTATTTCCATTGTGTAAGTTCTCTTGTATTTTTTATCACCCTGTGTGTAATATCTTAACAAGTAACATTTAGAATTAATCATCTAATGTATGCATACAAAGGCCGTATCAAAAGGAACATTTTACAGGCCACTGCATGCTTTCATTGTTCCTGCTCTTGCTATGGAAGATTTCCTGCCTCATTTCCCTCTGAAACTAAATGTTCTGTGATCTGTGATACAATCCTTACATGACGTATCTCCAACGTAAAAACCAATCCTATTCCCCAAAACAAAATGTTGGTTCCTGGGTCAAATATACGTTAAAAACCCAAAAATATGAAAGCCTAGAGCATTTATTAGGAACGCAGATCATTAGGGGTTTGCAATATTTATGAATTTACTACTGAATGATGACCCTATCTGACGTTTGAAACTTTGTGATATAATGATACACAATAGATAAATAATATAGCACAGAAGTAAAATATGTGGAGGGATAGAATAGTTTTAAACTTTCAGGTATTGCTGAAAACAAAGTTGTATCTATTACTAGTGGGAGAAACAGCCAGTAACGTTGCATGAATATTTAAAACAAACTGAACAACTTTGGCCAGCTGTTGACCAACCATACGTAGGGGAAAATTATACATACTGGTTTTATCGTTTGTATATTAGCTATATCCATGGTGTATCAGGTTAACCATGCCTTTTTTGCGATTAAAATGGTTTAAGAATAGTTTATTTCTTAATCTAATACCTTTACTTACGCTTTTTTCTGTAAGACCAAGACCTTTTTATACCTTTTAAGAATTTTGAGTTTTGCTAGTTTGTTTTTGTACCAAATTGAAAAATGTTTGGGGTGGTCTGTATATTTAAAGAATGGCTTTGTATGGTATTATTTAAAAATGTTTTTTACGATTGAAACTCGTATTTTTGTGTTTAATACAAAAATTACTTTGTTAATTACAAAAATGTAGAAAACTACAAATTTATGTACGTTTTTATACGCCATTTCGGATGAAGAGAGATATTTTAATGTTACTTCAAAATATTCTGTATACAAATACCCTTAAAACTATGTACTTCTGGACCTATGGTTTTATTTGAAAAACAAAAATAATTTAACCCATGATTCTTGTTTTGTTTTATTTTTTGTAACATTCAGTTTGTGTTGTTTGTTCAGTGTTTTAAAAATTGATGAAAATATATAAAAATATTGCTATGGTGTTTTTGATAACTTCGCAATCTTAATGAGATGATCTTTTACCACACAACATAGCCATTGTGGGAAGGATTGTTCAATACGAATATTTAATTCAACTATATTTCATATTCCGTTAAGTGCAGCGTGAAATCTGCCACCATCACAGACTTGACTCCTGGAATGTCTGTGGACAAACAGATGCAAAGAGTTCGTTTTGTTCGTCTTCGTCACCGATTCTTTTATATTTCCAGACGGACGAGGACTTAAAATTTCAGAAGTAAAATCTGTGAAGGTGATTTCAGTTGCTACACTAATCGGAATGTGAAATAGAGCAAACTTAACATCCGCAGTGCCTTTTTTATTAGGAGTAAAATTTAAAGATCAACTCAAATACTTTTTAATAAATAATTTTTATTTCCTTAACACTCCTAAAATACTTTTTGTGCCTCAGTTTTCTTAAAATAAAACCTTCTTTATAAACCGCATCATTATCGTATACCTACTTTTGCAATGCCCTTCAAAATAAAGAAGTATGCTGAAGGCTTTAATGAAGGTGAAAGCTAGTACTGATGTATTAAGTACCCTCCGTGATATGTTAAACGCCTATGGGAAGAGTTGAGGTGATATAGTTACTTCACTAGAGAATAACGTTGTGAAACTATCGTGTACGGACTCCCACCTTGTGCGAGTATGTTCCAGACACTCCTTAGGCGCGACTGTGTGTTGTCAGCATCAGGATGTTGTAAATGTCATCGTACTCTACTGAACTGTTAGAGTTTATGTCTTCCTATCAGTTAACTACATTTTCATCTGATCAGTCTTGTCATCAGCTATGCCTATACCTATAAATTAACATTATGGTAAGAGTAATTCAATAATAAGTTAAAGTACTCTAAATATATTCTCTGGTACACGGGTTCTTGTTTTATATTAACTGGTCATTTAGGAAATACATATTCGTTACACTTGGTGAGCTAATTTTCCACTGTGTTTATATTGAAAGATATATAAGGGAATAAAGGAAATCGGGAAAGTTGGGTGAAAAGACAATAAGTAAGATTAATTATGTGAGTCGATAATGTCTTCAACATTAACCTTTTACCACCCGACTTCAACATTGGATAAGTGGAACACCTAACTGATTCCATGCATAATCTTTAGTATCTTTAGTCGTTTTACTTAAGGTCCGAATCTATAGGGTCCTAAAAAATCATATGTTTATGATTTCCCAAAGCTCTCTAAATTTCAAAAATAATTTTGCTACATAACTACTAGAATTTTATATAGCCATTCACACCTAATTATGACGCATTTGTCTTTTATATCTTTTATAAAATAAAAACAGTTATGTACGTGTAAAGTTTCAATTTTTCACAAAATGTATACATTTTCATTTTATTGAATAAAAATTCATAAATTTCCACCCAGCACTCAAACAGCACCCACATTACAGAGCACAAATAAATAATTAAAGATCCAGACTGGAAAGAGAGCTACCAAGGAAGACAGCTATCCTTTGAAATCATTTATGCTAAAAAAATCATTGGTAATGTAGGAAAATATTATGAAGTAGACTTTAAAGATTATCAATGTACTGCAATAAAAATACAATCCTACCAATTTCTTTTTAAAGTGACACCTGATTTGTGCTTCTAATGATTATTATTATTTTTTATAATTACTTTAGCACACAAAATATTTACACTTTTCTCATTTCGGTATTTTATGTTACTACTGTAATAAATTATGAGTAAAACAATTAAGACTCAAAAATTCTAGTTAGGATGATTCTACTCAAGAATAATATTTTATTATGAATTATATGAAAAGAATATGGACTTATTACGATTATAACGATTATCCTTATTATTATTTACGTAATCGAAAGTATACAAAATATTTAAGGACAACTCTTTATTTGTGTTTAATTTATTGTACATTTATTTATTTATTTTATTGTATTTATTTTGTTGTGTTTATTTGTATTTGTGTAGAAAATAAAATTCTGAGTAGACATATCATGCGCGTAAGACTCTCGTAAATCAAAATAGTTTAAACTTAAATTATTTAACAAAAACCATGTTGATACAATATTCTAGTATTACTAAATTTTTGCAGGAAGTGGAGAATGCACGTGTGAAACTTTGATGAAACCGCAGATAGAACGTGATACAATATGTATTCAGGAGTTAACCGCAGGTACCGCAACGCTGCGAGAGGACACAGCTATAGGCAAGCGGTCAGATTGACAGGTCTACCGGTCACGTGACCTATGCCGCTCACTCATTATTGGTTAAGCTATTTTCCGGCCTAGATTAAACTGAGAACACGTACACTATTGCATTATTTCGGGTCTTTTTCGTTTAAGGGCCAGCACCTTACAAACATACTATACCTTACTGACAGTGCATTTAATCGTTTTTTTTGGTGTTTTAGTTCGTAGGGCAGTAGGCCAGGTACTACTTCTAGTATAAACTCGTCTTATCTTATCAGTCATAAATGCGCGCCGCTTATCTTTTGCCTGTAATGAAACCTGCGTTAGTTAAGTCTATGAGTTTTGTGTGTAAAGCGTGGTGAGTTGATCTGGGCTTGGAATTTGCAAGCTCGAGTTATTTTTGTTTTTCTAAAATAGCAAGCAGCGTAAAGCGCTGCGCAGCGGGCAAGCATCGCGTGATCTGAGTTTTGAATAGGCAAGCTAGAGTGTTTTGTGCTGGCCCTTAAACGAAAAAGACCCATTATTTCCTAATATACGTTCTTGAATTATTATATTTACAGATAATAGCTATAGTTGTTTTACTTAGTAAATGTTTTTAAGGCGTCAACTTGGCTAAAGATTTGTATACAAAAATACTGTACGCTTTTTATTTTACCACTTTTAATTCAGACAGTATTTCGAATGATCGAACACATTTTGATTCCACACAAAAACTTGCTTCGTAAATCTTAACCAGATGATTTCTCGAAAACTATCAACCTTTTTTAGTTTAGGTTGTACGTTTGCTTTCAGAAAAGATCCTATACGGCGTGAGATGTAATAAATAAATGTTATATAGAATTTTAAGCACAGGAGTTTCAAATTGAAAAAACAGGTGATTTAATTTCAGTTTTCTATATTGGTAACACTAAAAATTAAGCAGCTGTCAATTGTTACGTATTTACAATTCATCAAACTTAAGTTTAAGCCAATGCGTTTACAAAATTGTTGGTTTGTTTATAATATCGCTCTACACGTTACAATTAATTGTGTAATTGTTCCACAAACATTACAATTCTATATGGAACATGCATGGAAATTTAAGGGTGGTCAATTTAGTGGTCCTATTGAGAGAGCAATTCGCAATATAATGATACAATTTGAAGAAACTGAAATCATTGGAGATAGCGTAAGCTCTGTACATCACTTTAGACCACGATCAGCCGAGAATATTGCTGCTGTGAATGATAGTGTAACAGAATACCCACAGTTACCAATTTATCGTCGTTCGCAGTATTTAGGTCTTTGTTGTGGCTCCCTTTGGTGTAATTTCCATGACGATATGCACTTGACATCTATAAAATTTAATTAATTCACAAACTGAAACACATAGATCACAGACAACGAATAATTTATGCAGATTCAGTTTCAGACAAGCAGGAACTAGATGCTGAGTTTTCCAAGGAAAACCTATTCTATGGTGAGGCACCTTTTAATCCCTCTGGCTGGATATGTCTACAAAAAGAATTACCGTAAACGGGTATATGAAAAGCTTCACATCATACACGCGATAAAGTAACTTTGTGTTGCGCATTACAGTCAGATTGGCGTAGTTAGCTCCTAGTTTTTTATGCAGTGAAGAAAGGCATCTACTATCAATGATGAGTACTATAGGCGCATGATATCCGAGTACTTTTCCAATGGTGTAGTGAAGTGGTTAGAACGGTTATCGTAAGATAACCAAAGCAAGCAACGTCGAACATGGCTGCTGCTAGGATGGGTGACCGCTGAGCGATCCTGTGCTTGCAAGCAGCCCGCCTGCCCGGCAATTGGTGGTGGTTCGCAAGTCACCTTTAAGCCGATGGTCCCCAGGTTGTGTTAGAGAGGGCTTCTTAGCCCTAACTTAGCCTGGTAAAATAAAACATCTTTACTTCACTTTTAATATTTTCAAAGGCCCTTCTATTTTAAACTGACTATTCAAATCTTTTTTTGCATTTAAATGTGACAATAGAATAGGGTTGAAAAGCTAATTTTTGTAGGTCTACTAACTTCACCTGGTAAAATAACACATATTTATTTTAATTTACTTTTACTTTTGGAATATAATTGATGATATTGATGGGGAATATATGAGCTTGGAACGTACAACTTTGGATGCTTTGTGTAGGGGATTCTAAAGAGTAGATCCTACACTAACAAGTCTTGAAACCTTGAAGCAACTAAAACGTAACATTCACCAGGTTATTATCGAGAAAACTCTCAAGTTGTGATTATGAGTCATAGAAAACTACCTTGCAAGAATAAACTGCTGCAGGGTGGCTATTTGGTTGAAATAATTTTCCATTTTCAATTTTAAAATGCCAAATATTTGGTTGATGAAAAAAATTTATTTTAATAAAATGTTGTGTTCCATTTTAAACAAAAAAATTAAGAAACTGAAGATGGAATACACTTATATCAAATAGTGCGTACTACTTACATTCATAATTTACGTAATCGCAGACTCTTTTTTTATTTTTAACAATAATTCATTAAACAGTTGTGAATGATTTCGAGTTGTTTGATTCCAATGAACACGGTAGAATGTACAAATTGTAATGTTTTCAGTGATATTGTGCAAAGTTTATACCTTTTAGACAGCTTTGGTCAAATTAATCATGTGTCACAGATTACCAAGTAGTCTTGATATAGCCCAATCCAAGAGGACTCACAAAGTTCAGGGGATTCGGAGAAGCCTGATTAGATGGGTTTAATGGAGATTCGCACGACAAGTATTTCTGGAGTGAAAACCCACCGGCCATTTTGTCCCTCTAAGATTTCCAGCTAATGATGTGTTCTATAACTATTACAAATTTAATAGAAACAGCATTATTTTTTATAAAAAAATATATTTAATATTTACCATTAAACATTGATAACAACCGCACAAAAGTTTTGTTTAGGGATCAAGTTAGAGTTTAAGGAAGTCAAATTCACTACTTTATTTTGTACCCGTTTTCAAACGTGAATACAAAATTTAAAATGAGCAGAAATTTCCCTTTGGTATAAGACTCCAATTACATACATTTCAAACATTACGTAGCTATAGTGGAAAGGTTTGATTCAATGCAAATCATGCACTGAATTCAACACAAGTTTGGACTAATAGTTTTGTTATTTTTATGTACCAGTCCTTGATTGGACATTTAAAATTAAACTTAGGTATTTAGATCCAGCTTATAAGACGCGTGTATTGACATAAATACTGAGATTCGTGATTTAAATATGTCCAATGATGTGTTGTCTTTACCATCATCTGTTAGTACAAGGTAGGAGTACTTTACACCACGTGTCGCGTAACATGCATCGCTTAGGTTACATGCTAAATTTATAGCTCCTTTTATCAGGGCTCATATGTCGCATGTTTAAATTTAATACTTCTGACTCAAATTTTTACAAATTTTATTATTCTGTAATTTTTTAATTCCATTATAGGTATCAATATGATGAATGTAAAAATGTTCACTACCACCCAGTAAAGTTGCATGCACCATAATTAAATTCGATTTTGCTTACACGGGGGGGGGATGTTTCAAAATATCTGAAACACCTTAATATTTTTAAATATCAGGAGATAAAAGTAAAAAAGTTATAATTTTATATGTCTATCTTAATTACTTTTTTATGCAATACTCCTAACACACCAAAATTCAATATTCACAGTTCCAATACTTAAAGTGCTTTGCTTTCTGATAGAGTGATTTCTTAAAAATTTATCCTATAAATATGGTAGCCGTTTTGAAGGTTTTTGTGTTTTTGCCGCCATCTTGTAATGAATAAAGCTTTGGAAGTTTTTTTATAGCATTACTTTTTTATAATACTTTTAAAATTATATGCATATTGACCTAGGCTTGAATTTAAAACTACCATTCCTCATGGGCTGTAAAATGGATTTTGTACAAAAAAGCTAGTTAAATTTTACCGTATAACACACTGTAACGTTTTACAAGTGTATCTGCTTTGGTTTAATATATATTAAGGTGATTCCAGACATTTTACACAAACTATGTAAATGAAACTTCATGCAAAGTCTTATAGGTTAGATCGATATCAAAATATCGTGTGGACAGAATACCTAAATGATATTTGTCGAGCCCCTCGAGTGATAGACGCTAACGATCAACCAAACATATAGCGAAACAAAACAATGGTAAGATTTTAAAGTATAATCAAAGAAAGTTTTAGACTCTTAACGCTGTAATACTTCATTGCTTTGGTGAAGGTTTAATTTACGTCATTAATAAACTTCAATGCCACGTCAATCTGTTACTTGACGTTTGCCAAAGCAGGAGACAACTTAATCATTCACTATTGGCACAGAACTTAGCTTGTTCCTTTCAATGGTGTTCTATTCTTGCCTACTCCCTATTAGATACCCTGAGCGGTATGTAGAAATCCTACCATTAGTGGTAACGAATCCTTATTTGATCATTTGTTACAAGTATTATATATATTTTAGATTTACATAGGATGATGGTATTGATGATTTTGTTCCGGTATCAGTGTGATATAGTGGACGAATGTAATTGATCTTAAAATGAAGTATGAAATAACTTACTAGAATGGTCTGTCCATTCAACATATTTTTGAGGAATAAATGTCGCTTTAAAGTACATCGATATTTACTTAATGTCGATACTAGTATAAATTAAAGGTAATATAAATTCCTTAGCAGTATAAACACGTTTTATATTACAGATTAAGTAACAACGACTAACTCATAATACAACGCTCACATTTAAAAATTTTGAATTGCTTCGTTATTATGTATTAAACCCTATCATTAGTTCAAGAAAATCCTTGCTGCATGCATTGCGTAATGTCAAAATTCGTTTAAAATTTTAACTAATGTCTACCCAATATTTTTGTATCAAAACCAATTATACAAATAAAAAAATTAAATAATTTAACGAATACATCTTTAAAATGTTAGTTTTTTACTACAAATAGATAGGATTGCTTTTTTCTCCTTGTACAGATAATTAAAGCACATTTTCCTGTAATTAAGCTATTCAGTTAACTCTCTTGTATATTTCTTGTTCTATAAATATTCTGTATAAATAATTCTTCTATAAATATGAGTAAGTTCTATTAACAATATCTATATATTTCATTAAGCTATACCATTCGAATTATGTGACCGTAGTTTGACGTACACATTTGTATTAACATCCCACTATTCACCACTATGTATATCATTAATTATCAATAACCTCATAGACTCCTTTTTAACAGTCAAATCAGCAATATTAATGTATCCTAAATGTATATTATCTACAGATAGAAAAAAAGGAAAAGTATAAACTTAGATTATTATATGTAGTATACGATACAAGTTGAGAGAATCGTTATATGAAACAAAAACTATAACACTACTTCAACTATAACAACTACATAGCTCCTCTTCAACATGTTACAAAAGGATAGTAATATTTTTGATATTTGCCATAGTTTTATGTTACAAAAACTATAACACACAATTCAAAGAATGAAATCTACCCCTTCTTCAGGTGTTAAAAGTCTCCGTATACATATACATGCACACTTAAAAATGAAAATTGCGGCAATGGAATGCAACTCAAAACTGTTATTTAATTCCTGTATGGTACAACAACATAAAATCCAAACTATATAGAATGTACCCAAGCGAAGTCACTGCACTTAAGTCAGGAGCACCATCAATACATCAAGCAAGCACCTGCGACCGTGGAATACTGATAGTAAATGTCTGAATTCCTGTTATCCTTTGATACCAGTCATCGTCATTAACAACTTTAAAACAAAGAATCGATGCAAGTTATTTGGAACACGACGTTTCGAGGATTCTAATACATCCTCTTCATCCGGTGGGAAATAAAAGGGTTTAAAAATACCCAAAAGCTGCTTGGAGTCCAGTCCAGACGTTGTCACAGCACAGGATGCAAATCCCGAGCATAAATGACAAGTACGAGGATTACACATCACACTAGCACAGGCTACAGTGGGATACTAACCTAAAAACACTGATTTTGGTTTCATTCTGTAATAGTATTTCTGTAATAATACTGTTTCATTCATTCCAGTTTAAAATACACACATAAAGTTTCGATCCGAAATAATATTTTTACTCTTTAAGTACACAACTTATGGTCTATATCTTATCAGGTATATGCATAGAGAATTCGTCATATTTTTATAATAAGATAACAATTAAGTATAAAAAATAAATATCTGGTTATAAAAAACAGTATTTCATTTCTATGTTACTGTGTGGAATATGAATTATAGGTTGAACAATTAACATGATTTATAGGTTATGTAACATCAAACATATTTCAATAGTTCGGACCTGTACACAGCAATATTTCATTGCTATGTTCGTATTCAGAATTTGACTGCTACAGGTTGAACAGATAAAACGTATGTAAATAGTCTAAACAGTACATAGTACTTTTTCATTGCTATGTTGGTGTGCAGAATTTGATGCTATAGGTTGAACAAATCAAACATATGTAAACAGTTCGAAAATGTACATTACTATTTCATTGCTATGTTGCTGTGCAGAATTTGACTGCTATAGTTTGAACAAATCAAACATATGTAGGTAGTCTAGAACTTTACATAGCTATTTCATTGCTATGTTGCTGTGCAGAATTTGATGCTATAGGTTAAACAAATCAAACATATGTAAACAGTTCGAAAATGTACATTACTATTTCATTGCTATGTTGCTGTGCAGAATTTGACTGCTATAGTTTGAACAATTGAGACACATGTAGGTAGTCTAGAACTTTACATAGCAGTATTTCATTGCTCTGATTTGATGCTATAGGTTAAACAAATAAAACATATATAAATAGTCCAGACCTGTACATAGTACTATTTCATTGCTATGTTGCTGTGCAGAATTTGACTGCTATAGTTTGAACAATTAAGACATATGTAGGTAGTCTATAACTTTACATAGCAGTATTTCATTGCTCTGATTTGATGCTATAGGTTAAACAAATAAAACATATATAAATAGTCCAGACCTGTACATAGTACTATTTCATTGCTATGTTGCTGTGCAGAATTTGACTGCTATAGTTTGAACAATTGAGACATATGTAGGTA
Organism: Homalodisca vitripennis; assembly: GCF_021130785.1. Taxonomy (NCBI): domain Eukaryota; kingdom Metazoa; phylum Arthropoda; class Insecta; order Hemiptera; family Cicadellidae; genus Homalodisca; species Homalodisca vitripennis. The sequence goes on along the minus strand of NC_060209.1, from coordinate 179,913,736 downwards.
GTCTAGAACTTTACATAGCAGTATTTCATTGCTCTGATTTGATGCTATAGGTTAAACAAATAAAACATATATAAATAGTCCAGACCTGTACATAGTACTATTTCATTGCTATGTTGCTGTGCAGAATTTGACTGCTATAGTTTGAACAATTGAGACATATGTAGGTAGTCTAGAACTTTACATAGCAGTATTTCATTGCTCTGATTTGATGCTATAGGTTAAACAAATAAAACATATATAAATAGTCCAGACCTGTACATAGTACTATTTCATTGCTATCCTGGTGTGCAGAATTTGATGCTATAGTTTGAACAACTGAAACATATTTAGGTAGTTCAGAACTTTACATAGCAATGTTTCTTTGCTCTGTTGGTATGCAGAATTTGATGATGCTATAATATGTGGAACAAATAAAACTTATGTAAATAGTCTAGAACTGTACATAGTACTATTTCATTGCTATGTTGCTGTGCAGAATTTGACTGCTATAGTTTGAACAATTGAGACACATGTAGGTAGTCTAGAACTTTACATAGCAGTATTTCATTGCTCTGATTTGATGCTATAGGTTAAACAAATTAAACATATATAAATAGTCCAGACCTGTACATAGTACTATTTTATTGCTATCCTGGTGTGCAGAATTTGATGCTATAGTTTGAACAACTGAAACATATTTAGGTAGTTCAGAACTTTACACAGCAATGTTTCTTTGCTCTGTTGGTATGCAGAATTTGATGATGCTACAATATGTGGAACAAATAAAACTTATGTAAATAGTCCAGAACTGTACATAGTACTATTTCATTGCTATGCTGGTGTGCAGAATTTGACTGCTATAGGTTGAACAATTGAGACATATGTAGGTAGTCCAGAACTTACGTAGCCGACACACTGTGCAATGTTTGTTGTCGACACTACATACATCAAGGACATAGTGAAGTGTACATGTGAAGTGTATCGCTTCCTCCCAGTGTCCGTACATACCTTGTTACTGACCACTTCATGTCATCAACTGGCCTTCATCTATCTCTCACGCCATTGTAATACTCTTCATTTGCAATAACATTCTTCATCTACAACCTTGAACTTGACATATGATTACTGGAAAATCTTGATTCAAAGTAATTACTTTCAATTGTTTCACTTTTTATCGTTTGTTGTTTAACGGTAATTATGTTCGTTAAGCGCAATTTATTCACATGCATATTACAATGTGTGCGATTGTTTCATAGGATTACTCATCTGCTTACATATTTATATTTTTACGTAACACTTTAAATATATTATGCTTACTGTAAACGTACATACCTAAGCTCTGGTTCTGTTTCGGCACTCTATTAGACTTGAATTATGTTTATGTCCAATTGTGGTCTCATCAAAATACGAGTTAATTCACAATACCGGAATAAGACACTTCTGCACTGAATACGGCAAGTTCAGATAGTGTGGACTGTAGTATACAATCTGTTCCCACAAGCAGAGATGTTAAATTATTTCGCAATATTCCAACTTCAACATATGAATAATACGAGTATAAGTGAAATATAACAACTGTTTTACTAGCAGTGTTTATATCTCCCACCATGTTTATTTAGTAAATGTAATGGGTAATATCAACGATAATCATAAAACATCATCCCATAATTCATCAATATGAAAGGTTGTTTATTACATGTATATTCTTTTTTCCTAATAACTACATAGAAAAAGTGTCGAAACTATAAAATACATACCACAGCCATGGTGGGAAGGGTAGATTTGATATGAATGTTGAATTTAGCTCCACAATTCATCCTCCAATCAATCTGATGCTATTACGGACTTGACTCTTGGAATATGGAGCTATAGTCGCTTGCATAAATCGAAAAGAAATTTGAAGACTAAGGCTTGATGGAAGTCACCAGGTTTTAATATAAAAGACATTTTTTTTATTCTTCCACAATTTTAATTTATTTAAAAGCGCTTTCGCCAGTTCTGATGATGCCTTAACCGGCGAAAGCGCTTATAAATAAATTAAAATTGTAAAAGAATAAAAAATGTCTTTTATATTAAGACTTAAGGCTTTTAAAAAGGGTCAAAACGAATAATTTACATCGTTTCAACATCATAAACACCTACATTAAAAAACATAGAATATTGTTTAATCCGTGTGAATTACATTTTACATGTTGTAATCTATATAATCAATACATCTGCTTTTTAGATTGAAACCTACGTCAAATTTACTGAATCTATGCAACCATTCAAAATTATAGTTTTCGGCAATTTGTAACCAGCCTAAGGATGAATTATAGAAGAATATAGTGATTATTATATATAAGAGTTTCAAATTAAATTTAATTCAAAATTATAGTTTTGGGCAATTTGTAACCAGCCTAAGGATGAATTATAGAAGAATATAGTGATTATTATATATAAGAGTTTCAAATTAAATTTAATTCAAAATTATAGTTTTGGGCAATTTGTAACCAGCCTAAGGATGAATTATAGAAGCATATAGTGATTATTATATATAAGAGTTTCAAATTAAATTTAATTCAAAATTATAGTTTTGGGCAATTCGTAACCAGCCTAAGGATGAATTATAGAAGAATATAGTGATTATTATATATAAGAGTTTCAAATTAAATTTAATTTAAAATTATAGTTTTGGACAATTTGTAACCAGCCTAAGGATGAATTATAGAAGAATATAGTGATTATTATATATAAGAGTTTCAAATTAAATGTAATTCAAAATTATAGTTTTGGGCAATTTGTAACCAGCCTAAGATGAATTATAGAAGAATATAGTGATTATTATATATAAGAGTTTCAAATTAAATGTAATTCAAAAAACCAGATGTATAAATCTTGAATAATATTAGTAGTTAATTTTAATTTAATTAAGTTTAAAACGTTTAGCCCTCTTAAATTTAAAAAGACTCGAAGTTGTTCTTTGTTATTTTTTATTACTAAATTATAAGTTTGCATTTACGATATTATAGCTAGCCTGTACTGGATGTCACTTATTGTATTCGTTTTATAAACTATGTTTATTGCTGTTGTAAACCTATGTCCTGTTAAAATAGTTTGTTGCTTAATGTTCCTAAACAGGTTAAAGGAACAGTTTATAAGAATTATTTGTACATTTTAATTTTAGGTGTACCTTATGTAAGAGTTTCCAAGACCCTGTTATTTTAAAAATGTAGGGGAGAAAATTAAAATTACTGATACAATCAGTTAAAATACAACAATATAAATATTTTAATATTCCAGTAGAATATCTGAATGATAAGTAATATGCTAGTAACTTCAAGTAGTACAAGTTTCAACATAAAAATTTAATCCCAATCCCGTTAAATATTGGTTTTCCTTGTTATCCAATTTATCTAATTACCATGCAACGTAATCCAATTAGTAATAACAAAACTTAGGATTAGTGCTCGAAATAGGATTAGTGAGTGCAGGAATATCCAATAATTGGTATGTCAGAACAACTAAGTCTAATTAATCGGCAAAATTGGTATGTGTAATTGTGATTCTAGAAACGTTTCATTCTTAAAAGCACAATTTGGAAATCAGTACAAAAATCTACAAACATTTTTAGGATAAAGTAAAAGAAGCCGTTTTTAACAGTTATCCAATAAGTGAAAGCTCTTATGACTGTTTTCGAATATTATGCCCAACCATGCGCACCTTGCATACGTTGAGTGCCTTTGAAATTAGGATCGAACCCTCGGTATGCCCGGAAATTGGATATCATTCCCCAATCCGGTGATAAATAAATGGTCAGTATATTATTTCTACCCCAGGAGGGTTCACTTCTGGCTGATTTATACCCTTCAATTGAACCTCACAGTAAAATCGATGTGTCTCTTACATTTGAGCAACCCTATGAGTGTTCAAGAATGGCACATCATTAACTCGCTAACTGGTAAATATTTCTGCGAAGACTGACAGTTGAAAAGGTGGAGTTCTAGTAATTTTAAACTTTCTAACAGACCTTATGTGGAGTAGCTTTTACGCTTTGACTGGAGAGGCTTGGACAGATCTAGCTTCCTTGTCCATTCAAGGCAGCATGATTGATATATGATAGTGCCCAATATCCCTACTCATGAGGATTGAACATGGGATCTCGATCCCTAACCCCAACATTAACAATCCTTAATACCCTGCCACTCCGGAAGCAAGCTCAAATATCCTTGCAGGATCAAGTTCTTTAAGAAATCTCCTCAGCTTCTTGTTCAAAGTTATGAATAAACGTTTCTAATATATATACGAAAACCGGGTTTAGTTTAATTAAACGAACTGAAAGCCGACCAAATAACAAATTGTGTTGAATACTACTCAATCATGGATTCATATAGTAAGCGGTAAAGTTTACTGAGAAGGTTACCAGTTGGAAAGGATGGAGCTCTCCTAATTTTGAAGGTGGTAGCAAGCCTAAACATGTGGAATAACTGTTACGAACTCGTTTTTACTGGAAGAGGCTGGGACAGATATAACTTCCTCGTCGGTTCAAGGTGGCTTGAATGATATCTTGTGCCGGCTATCCCTCCTCATAAAGATGGAGCATGGGACCTCAATCCCCAATCCCAACCTTAAAAATCCCTAGTACCTTGTCACTCCGGAAGCAAGCACAAATATTCTTGTAGAATCAAGTTCTTTAAGAGATCTTCTAAGCTTCTTGTTCGATAGGATGTAGTCCTCAACCCAACCTACCCATCCTGAATACTTTTGTCACTCTGAAAGCAAGCGCAAAGGTTCTTTCAAGTCCAAGGCTTTTAAGAGGTTTCTTCAGCTTCAAAGTGATTACAACAAATTTCAAAAACTAGTTTAATTCAGCCAACAGAAATCCGACCAACAGTTGCAATATAGCAATTTGTGTTAAATGCAGCTACTTAATGATGGATTCAAATCGTGAGCAGTTCTGAAGTGAATGTGAACTCTGGTAGAATCCGGCATTTGAAGCACAGACAGTCTCCTTGTCAGCCACGGTAATGTCGTCGTGAGGCTCGCGGCTCTAGTGGCTTGCTTGCTGGCATTTCGATGTCACGACTACAAAGTTCGCGGCCGCCATGCTCCCATCTCCTCTATCCCATTGAGCCCGCGTTTGTTTATGTGCGACTCCTGACCCGTATCCGCCTCCCTTCAGACTTGCCCATTCACCATACATGATTTGGAAGCTTTCAAGGGCGAATCTGTTCAGATAGTAAGAGAGTTTCTTTGTTGTGGTCGACGATGTCGGGTGGACTATCATAGTTAGTATTAAAATCAATTTCTGACTTGGTTTTTTTTTTAATTTGAGCTCAATGAGTAAAATAAAGTTGTTTTATTTTATCAGGCGAAGTTCACTAAGAAGCCCTCTTTAATACTAAACCTGGGGATCAACGACTGAAAGGTGACTTCCGAACTACCACTAATGGCCGGGCAGGCGGGCTGCTTGCAAGGACAGGATCACTCAGCGGTCACCCATCCAAGCAGCAGACGTTGCTTGATCTAGTTATCTTGCGATAACCGTTGTTTGGCTTTCTAAAATAACTTCCCTGAAGGCGGAAAAGTAAACATTTTATTTCATTACTCAAAGATTAATTGTGGGCAATTGAAGTCGTTGATGTTAGTAATTTGTAACCAGGACCAAGGACGAACGACTGGAGAAAATTACAATAAACGTTTATTAGAGAACTTCAGTACGTGTATGTACATGGATTATATGACTTAAGGTAATAAAGCTTAATTACATTTAATTGTGGGTTAATTAATTGAACTCACTATTCTTCAGGTCGGGAACAGTTGTGTCTGTGTGTGTGAGCATACACAAAGTAAAGATATACAAAAATATAACAAACCTTCAATAATTGGCCAATGGCGCAGTGTTGCGGGTACGCCAATTATTGCAAGATAACCGAAACAAACAATGACGAACGTGGTTGCTGCTTGGATGGGTGACCACTGAGCGATCCTGTCCGCCTTCACGGCCATTGGTGGTGGTTCAGAAGTTACCTGTAAGCCTTGGTTAGATATAACACCCAGATTAAGTATTAGAGAGTGTTTATTAGCCCTAACTTCGCCTGATAAACAGGACATTTTTCGATTTGTTTTAAATATCAAGTAATAGCGGAATTAATTTTGAAAAGGCATAAAAGGCTGCAGATAATTATAACATGAAAATAATTTTGATCATGGACAATTGGTGGCACAAAATAACAACTTTTACATAACCTTCATATAATCGCATATATCACTGTTCGTACGCTTCACTGTTTTGAAAAAAAAAAATAGAAAAGTCTACATACGAGGAAGAGTTAGATGATAGATTAGGTACGTTTGCGTTATAAGATGTAGCTCATCATCTGTCAGTTTTCATAAGGTATACAAATTGTTTCATTACTATAAACAAAACACTAAGTACAACCAATTATGTACAAGGCAGACCCTGAGCGAAGTATAATTGGGATGGGTATAATGGATGGATTAATTAATATAATATCCAATACTATCTAATGGATTTCTACAGTTTGAGTGCAGTATAAACAATACCGTTTCTGTTGTCCTGGTATCTGTAACTTTCTGGAATACATCTTTCAACTGAAAATTAATGTTTAATATTTCAAAAGCATATACGTTTTACGTTAAGTCGGCTGATTTTCTTGTACATGTTTGTTATTTTCCAACCGGTTCTGACAAATAATGTTAGATTTTTTATATTTATTTATTTTAAACATTTACTTTGCTGTGTCAGTTAATAGGTATTAACACCATCTTGTTAATTGTTTTTAATTTTAATACATTGTAGCCCTAATCATTTGGAATTCTTGTCTCTGTACTGAGAGAGTTGTGACATCGATCTTCACTGACATTTCAAAAAGTAGTAAATATTAGTTTTGGTGGGTTTCAAACCACCTTTAGCTTGTTCCTGACAATGTATTTATAAATTAGCACCATGAATTTGAGCATGGATACTAATTAAAAGTATCAAGTAACATATAAAAATACCAGGGGGTTCTACCATAAATGTTTACGCCATAGAGATTTGTAATTTTAAATGGAAAAAATCGAAAATATCATTCTCACCTAATTTGGACGATCATTCTCCCCATATTTAGATGATGTATTGATACTTTTAATTAATTAATTTTACACTTTAGGAATATTAAAGTGATTTCATATAACTGCATCTGCTAAACAGGAAACAAAATACAAAAAAGTATCATCTGCTAAACAGGACAAATACAAAAAAGTACTGTAAGTGAAAAAATTGTTACATTAATAGTCAGCTATCCTTGTCTATGAGTTCAAAAATCTTAGAAATTAGTATGACCTATTGCTATTTAAGTTTCAATTATGTCAGCGATTATCAGGAGCAAAAAGATTGTCTAAAATTTCTGAAGTTCATACAACGCAGTGAAAACAAAGAAAGAAACGCTTTAATTTCTTTTATGATTGCCATTGTACAAAGGCAATAGTTTAAAAGCCTGTTTTGCACACAGAAGTTGTGTACTCCCCAAAATGCAATAGACTATAATGCCTGTTCAATGTATATTAGGAATCCCTGAGCACGACAACGGCATTAGAGAAGGTCGTGACTGATCATAATTATTGTAATTCTCGATAATAATAGCAGCGCAGCTCCAACGAGACTAAGAATGTCAACAGAGTCAGGGGGTAGGAGTCACGGCCGCCTCGCCGCGCCGCGCCATGGCGGTAATGACACCACGTCATGGTTACGTCATCTTTGTCCACGGTTACTAGGTAAAATAGATAACATCCTTTTGCTAATTGATGTTATCTATTTTATATGTCATCTCGTTGCACGGGATTTGTTTGTTTTCGTTGATTGCGTTTAAAAACTATGAACAGTATCATTGGAAGAAAGAATCTACACTAATATAAAATAAAGTTATATCAAGTGTGACGATTAATTTGTTCCTTTCATGGATCTTCCTATTTGTTGTATGATACTCAATACAGCCCAAATCACTGAGGACTCTAGATGAAGATTTCGCTCTCATATGCAGTTATGTCATATCATACCTGGAACTCCCAATGATAAAAGTTTGATCACACAAAAACTACGCCCATTAAAGCGCAACGAAGAATACGAAAATGAGTTTTAATTGCTAAATAAATTAATGGAATCTGATTTCCGAATAATACTGAAATCAAAATTCTAGTAAATGGACAAGTAATATTTTGTTCGGATAACATAGTTGACGTAGAAGAGATCGCCGATCTTTGAAGATCTGACGATAGGTTGGAATACACCGACTTCTAGTCGGGGCACTTCTAGGAATAGGGAAAGGAATAGTGAGAGTATTCCACTGAACAAAAAAACACAAACTTAATCGCACTTTAAAAAAAGCGTCTTAGACAACACAGCCATCCTTACTTGGTGTCGAACTTTGCACATAGCTGACTTAGGATAGCTATACAATGTCGGATGATGTCTGACATGTGGATGGATGGTGACATTGCGATTTGGGACGACGTCTGACATATGAGATGTAAGGGCTACAAAGTGAAACTGTATTACGATTGCATTCAAGGCTAATTATAAGAAAGGTTATTGATCATAAGACAATGTTAAAAATTTAATATAAACTGTTTATGAAATAGAAAACAGAATCTCAAAATTTAATAAATGTATATTTTGTAAGCTCTCTTAATGTCAGAACAAATTAGTAAGTTAAAAGACGTAACTAATCGATTCGACAATGTATTAAAATTTCTTTATGCAGCCATATCTACTCGAGTCTCGTTATTCCTGACACTGAAAAATAACCCCTGATTCTTGCACGTTGGAATTTAATTTCAAATTCTTTGTTAAACAAATGCCAAAGTCGGTGTGAACACAGCGAATATTAAACTATGCAGAGGGTTATTGCAAATAAAAGATATTTTAATAAACTAAACCTTTATTGGCATCTAAAAATGTGGAATATTTCCATTTTTCTTTCAGCATTATCTGTTTTCTTGGTTGTTTTAATTTAGTTGTGTTAAGGTGTATCATAATTAAAACAATAAGCAAATTTTATCGTTTCAGCAGTTAAATAAATACAATTGTGTGATGCTTATTCTATTTCTGGATTATAAAAGGCTCGAAACGTTTGTAAACATTGAAACATTTATATTTCCACCACACTAAGAAAGTTCATTCAATTTCTAAAACTTAAATTTTAGTCATAGTACTGTTTTATAAGCTTTTTCTTCTATTTACATACAAAAACAATTTGGCGCTGCAAAAATATGCAATCACATCAAGATTCGATTAATCATTTTTGTGTGGTAAGATAGGTTGGAAGATTTGATGTGTTGATGTATTGAATGTTCTCATCAAAACCGAAGGCCGATGTCACTACAAAACCCCGAACTGACAGAATTGCCAACCTTACAAGGCTATTGACCATCAAAGACCAAAGTTCACGGATCATGAATAATTACGTCGCCACAAAGGGGACATTAGGCATGTCAATGTCGCGGGTTGGCGGGAATAATGTGCCATGAAAGTGAAGTGTGGGCGACACCCAGAGGCTGCGTGGCTCTGTCCTATCATCGCTGTTAGTTGGCACCAGAACTTCTATTGTTCAGGTGAGGATGTTGTGTCCGATTTCGAAACAACATTCCTTTCGAATCCGTAGATTGAAACAGTTTAAAAGTTGCTTGTCAGAGTTAGCCATATGTTTCCTTTATTAGACTGATAAAGTCTGATTTAACATTTCGTGTTTTCCAAGCATTTTTACGTTGAAAAATTCAACCCCTTTCCTATTTTAAAAGTGGTTCTTCCTATGTCAGTAGGATTTTTATATTTGTTATCTATCTACTAAACGTCTTTAAAACAAAGTGGTCCAAACCCACTTACAAATATTTATTAACCTCTCCGGGAATCGAACCCATGATCAACACACAGAGAGACACAGCCTTACTCCTGTGCTACAGCGTAGGTCTGGCCTTACGTAGTTATTAACAATTATTCAAAATAAATTCGTCATTGAAACACCATGATTCGTTGTCTACCTTAAATATTTCAGGATTTTATTCTTTCATAAAATACTCATAACTCTATATAAATTGTGTTTTTTTCCAATTAAAACTCCAAAAGATGAATAAAAACAAATTTCATTAATTAAAAATAAGTTAATAAGGTAAATAAAACAAATAAGATAAGATTAAATGAAAAAATAAGGAAATCAAAGATAACTGTCAAACAATCACTTACCAGAAAATGTTTGAGTTTCTCACTGATTCCTCACAGTATGACTTGGTGTCAGATAACTCGGAACTCTAATGTAAAACTATTTATAAATTTTTTAATCCATCGAGAATTAATCCACTCTAAAAATCATCTTGTTGTTTTGCAAAGCTGTGGCAGTTTCAAAACATACAGATAATCATTGTTCTGGGAATGAAAAAATAAACGAATATAGGATCCTATGTTGATTGTAATTGTTTAACCATCCCTCAGCGAGTCATAAGTTGTTTCAATACTTCTTAGAATCCCATGGTTCGATTAGGAGATTTTAAAAGGTTTTTCACAACTAGCACTTATGTTTCAAAGGTATGTATGGACGAAATTTAAGTTCAGCTTTAACAGTTACGTGGATATTTTTATTTAATATAATCACAATGTCTCAATAATTTCAGAACACTGGTTTTAAACATTTATTAATAAACATTCGAAACGGAAACTTTAAATAGTAAATTTAAGAAATAAACTCTGCAATAAATTTTATCTCGTAAGGTTTCGTTAGTACTTAATGTGCTACACTTTATAAATCACATAAGATGATTTTTGTTTGAAAAAACTGATACTTTCAATTATTTCAACAAAACACCTAAAACATACTCGCAAAGGATATTAAGTAATTTTTATGATTTAACAATTTATTTTTAATCAGATTTAATAATAAATTAAATATAAATTTACTTGTTTATATATTTATTTATTGTTTAATGGCTATAAAACAGGTTAATAAGATTAAGAGCAAAGAATTTGAAATTATATTTTATAAATTATGAAAATTCAATGGAAATAAGTTTTACTGGTTTTGATTTAAATCAATAAATCCACGCAGGGCAAGATTAGCAACCGGGGACTTCGCATCCCTCCGCGAGATAACAGACTTCTTTGAATCTCAAACACCTATGAATTTCATTCATCTTGCAGCATTTCTCTATTCATAATTGATTATTGTTAGATTTCCCAGTGATGAACGCCAATTTCAGCAGCCCTACTGGCGTGCTACTGGGCATCACCTACTGGCGTTTACTGGTCACTAGCTCCTGGCGACTTCGTTCATCTGAACGTCAGATTGGGATATAAGAGGGTTTCTGACTTTCTGTTCTTTCATCGATGCACCGGTAATCTTTTAATTTTAGGCTGGAGTAATGATCGTATCTATCACCGATCAAGTAGCATTAAATAATGGAAAAATGTTTTAAATTACAAAACCAACATATTTCAATACTTCAAATGAAAGCACTAGGTTATGTGCTTATTCGAGTAAATATTATCTCTCAAATTCCGGACTAATGTATTTCCTTCATATAATCTTAATTAATTGCAAATAATTCATTTTTAGGTTTTCAGTCAATTTAGGAGCAATGAGGTACTAAATATACTAAACCGTACATGTCTCGTACCAACGTTTTTATTTATGAGTTGTTTTTTTCGACTTCTTTAATTGTCATGTACTTTACTGGTATTTAAAAAAGCTATTAGTAATACGTCTTTGCTTGATTAAGGTATGAAAACTTTAACAAAATCCTCAAAACAAAAGATTGGTTGTAAGTAAAATAAGATAATAAACTCTCTATACTTTATTATTATTATTCAGAGAAATTAAGCATTAATTCTGAACTTTTCCCTCTATTGCATCAATTTCATAACTACTTCAAGTAGTTTCTTTAAAAGCTTTATCAGAATTATCGAGCTGGAACTGTTAAATAGAACTTTAAGGCGAGAAAATATAATTAGGGCGAATATTAAACTGTGTTAGTGAGATTACAAATTTGTTGTACAGGATTAAACTTTTCAACTTATGTGACCTAAAGGTTCTGTCTGGATTCCCTTTGTTATCGTGCTTTGTACAATGTTAACTGGACTGAAACTGTGTTTGTGTATTATCTGCGGTTCAATTGCTGCAAAATATTTTCCTTCGATATATTTTATTAGGTTTAACAATATTATTAGAATAATATATAATATAAGAGTAACAGCTTTTTAATTACCATCGTTAAGGACACTACTAATAATATATAGTTGTATATATAAACTATATATATATATATATATAACTATATATTATTATATTTATATATATATATATATAACTTTATTTTAATGTAATGAAAATAACTAAAACCCTTTAAATTAAAAACTTTTTATTACATACACGTGTTTCGGTTTTTAACCATCTTCAGTGTACATTAACCTCTAAATAAATAAATAAATAAATAATAAACAATGAGATATACACATGTGGACCTTTTAAACATATGTTAAATTTAAATGACACAGTTGTAATTTTCTTATTAGTAATCTGTATTTAATATTTTAATTTTTTTCAAAAATTGGATTTGTCTTATTTTTCAGATTACTATTTAAAATGTTATGAGGATCTTTATTATAATTTAGATAAATGTGTAATTCTGCTTTTGTGTTTAATTTCTCTCCTTTTTCCTTTCGATATCTAAAATTTCCATGTTCTTTTCAATATTTGTGTAGTTATATGGTCAGTCTCCAATAGGTGTTCAGCAAAATTTGATTTTATTGTAGACATGTTATTTGTTTTTAAAGCTTGTATGTGTTCTTTTAAACCTTTTATTAAATATGACTAACAACCAATCCATTGTCCACAAATACAAATACCTCTCACTTAAGTTGGCAAAGGTAAGAGAAGATATACAGTTTAATAAGTTTATGCCTGAGTGAAAATATTATTCCAAATTATGTTCAATTAAAAACTAAATCTACATCAAGAGCTGCGCTTAAAAGCATTAAAAAGAGGGAAAATAATATGGATAAAAGAAGAAAGAAATTAACAGTTTATATGCAAAAAATGAATATAATAGTCAGATCAATTGAAGATATTAGAACAGAAATCAAATTAAACATTTCACCAAGAGACCATTGAAGAAAATTGATATTAATACACAGCAATGGATCAAACCTATTATTTTAAAGAAAAAACAGGTCCATCTTAATAAGATTAATAAATTGATTAACTCACAGGAAGGCAATAATTCCAAAAAACTATACATTTGATGATAATGAAGATTTCTACCCAAGAATAAAAAAACTTATCATCATCTATCCAATTTAATGCTGAGGAGTTGGCCCTATTGGACAAATCACTCAAATATAATATTAATCTGGACCATAAAATTCAAACAATCAAAGATGATCTAATCAATTTAGAAACAGCCATAAAGAAAACAGACACAGAAACTCCAAGAACCTTTCCGATACAATCTTATCCATGAACTAAACAAAAGTAATTTAAAAGTACAAAATCCTAAATCAATAAAAAACGTCAAACAATGATATGAAGTTAGTAACATCCATATCAAGAAAACTAAAAGAAAATAATTGTATAATATCAAAGGCTGACAAAGGGAATACTGTAGTAGTTATCGACAGTCAAACATATCAAGAAAAAGTTGAAACATTCATTGACCAGCAACAAAATTAAAAATTTAAAAAAGGATCCAACTCAAGAATACACAAAACTTATAAATGCCACAAATAAGTAAATGCAAAAGTTTATCAAAAACAGAACAATACCAACTCAAAATGACAAATCCAAAAGCTCCTACTCTAAAAGGTCAACCAAAGACACATAAACCAGATATTCCAATTAGACCAGTAGTAAACTTTCGTAACTCTCCTACTTACAAGGTATGTAAATTTTTAAATAACAAAATAAAAACCCACATACATTTTGAAAATAATTACAGTATATCAAATTCAAGTAATCTGGCAAATCAAATTCGAGATATTCAAATTCCATTAAACTCTTTCTTCATTTCTTTTGATGTTAACAACATGTACTCAAACATTCCAAAACAAGAAACAATTCAAATCCTAAAAGATAATCTAATAAAATACAGTAAACTAGATATGAATGAAATTGACGATATCTTATCATTGACAAAAGCAACTGTTAATCAAAATTATTTTCAATACAATAAGGACTTTTACAAACAAGAAGATGGGTTTGGCAATGGGTTCCTCTTTCAGGCCTTCTTGCAAATATATATATGCAACATTTTGAAAAGAACAAAATAATTGAGTGACACTAATCCATTTAAAGACAAAATAATTTATTGGTTTAGATATGTGGATGATATATTAATGTCTTTTCAATGGAGATGAGAACCAGGCAGAACACTTTTTAACATTTCTCAATTCTATATCACCAACAATTAAGTTTTCTAAAGAAATCCAAAAAGTCAAAATTAACTTTCTTGATATAAGTATTTCTAATCTTAATGGAAAGCACTCATTTGAAATTTATAGAAAAACAACCCAAACAGATCTTCTAATACCATCATCCTCTAACCATCCTTGGAAATAAAAATTAGCAGCATTTCACTCAATGGTAAACAGAATGTTAAATATACCAATGAGTGATGAAAATAAAAATAAAGAAATAAAATAATAAAATACCTAGCTGTCAAAAATGGATATCAACCCCCAAATTGTAGACAAAATGATTAAGAAGAAAACAAGAAAAATTAATAAAACCAACAAAATACTACCTAATTCATAATACTACAGAAATTCAAAAATATATATGTGTACCATTCAATACTAAATTAAACAAAGCTGTTCGAAAAAACCTTTCAAAATTCAAAATTCTCCATCAGTCACCAAACAGAAATAATACATTTAAACTTATTGAAAACAAAGTCAACCAAAATGATGGACAAACAGGAATTATACAAACAATCTGGAGTATACAAAATTAACTGTAGTGACTGTGAAAGCTATTATATTGGGCAAACTGGAAGAAATTTTAATAAAAGGTTTAAAGAACACATACAAGCTTTAAAAACAAATAACATGTCTATAATAAAATCAAATTTTGCTGAACACCTATTGGAGACTGACCATAACTACACAAATATTGAAAAGAACATGGAAATTTTAGATATCGAAAGGAAAGGAGAGAAATTAAACACAAAAAGAAGAATTACAACGTTTATCTAAATTATAATAAAGATCCTCATAACATTTTAAATAGTAATCTGAAAAAATAAGACAAATCCAATTTTTGGAAAAATTAAAATATTAAATACAGATTACTAATAAGAAAATTACAACTGTGTCATTTAAATTTAACATATGTTTAAAAGGTCCACATGTGTATATCTCATTGTTTATTATTTATTTATTTATTTAGAGGTTAATGTACACTGAAGATGGTTAAAAAACCGAAACACGTGTATGTAATAAAAAGTTTTAATTTAAAGGGTTTTAGTTATTTTCATTACATTAATATAAATACATAACCCTATAAGTGGAGTTAATAACATAATAATATATATATATAACTATATATCATTATATTTATATATACATAACTATATATTATTATATTTATGTATATAAATATATATATATATATATATATATCTAAATAATATAATATTTAAATTTTTCAATATTTTTATACTTTTTTGATGGTTTAGAAATGTCATATTAAAATTTATAAAACCGTATAGAATTATGACTTATAAGGGTAGGGACGAAGGTTAACTTAAAGTACGACGCAGCCTCTACTATTGATTACAATTATTTAATACTAATATTGAATTAACGCAATGAATATATTAATATATCAAGTGGACTTTTTAAACTCTAAACAAAAGAGTATAGTACAAATGACTGTATTAAAATATGTACAGCCATATATCATATTCAAAATATCCATTCAAATATTTAACGATGTAGCCCATAGAGTTTGCCGATTGCTCCTTACCGTTAGACAAAATCACTGCCACATATTGCATATGTTTTAAATATATTGCCTTTAATCAAGAAACAAATGCATTCTTACTGTCTCAAATTTGTTGTAAGAATTATAATGGTTTACCGTTGGAAATGAATAAATAAATTCATTGCCTCAGGTCAAAAACGAAGTTTTAGTACATTCTGTAGAATTGTTACAAAAAATTGTGCATTTTGTGTAAATTTTTGAAAACTCTCAATATCACATCTTTAATAACGTACAAAATTGCACTTTTATAAATAATTAATAACAGTCTTCACTGTTATTAAATTTCACCACTTTGACAATACCTGCAAAATATTACTATCCCTAAGCAATATTACAATATTGTAACGCATTTGTGGGACCCTTACATTATGAGATGAAATAAAAATAACCATTTTTTGTCTTACGGTCAGAAAAACGTTATGCCTTAAGATTCTTAAAATACGACGTTTATTAATGTCTTTACTTTAAACAGCTAAAGTCTCAAATTGCGTTGAGTTGAAACACGATTTCTTAATAATCCTTTACTTTTTGATACAAAGCATTGGTTGAAGGAAAACCACGAGGTTGTTTTGTTTACATTTCCTGTTTTCTTCTTTTTTACAGAATATTGATTACATTGATCTTCAGGCTGTTTTTTAAGTGGCATGACAATAAATATGATATGAGAAAAACAGAATACAGATTGTTATTTGTAACCTTTTGAAACCCTCTCATTTCTCTTTACACGAGAAATATCTGAGCTGAAGATAAAAACTTTTTTATACAAATCTGTTTGGGACCTTAAAATGTTTAGTAAGTATCTTCAGTTCCTATGGGTGGGCATTATATAACTAAAACTGCCATAATTAGTCTACAGTAAAAGGTTTGTAGTTATTACTTTCCTTATTTTTATACAGTAATAATATCAAATACGTATAATTTAAATTACTAAACCATATTTATTATTTCGTACATAAGAAATATTTACACTGATAACTGTAGTCAATCATGTATTTTTCGATAGTAAAATCCGTTTTATAGTTTTCTTTTACTTGGATACTCTGAAATTTGTGTTGACAATTTTATGGCAATTATGGCAAAAAAACAAAATACCAAATACACAATATACAAAATTTTTAACTGATTGCAATGAACAATTATTTTCCAAAAAAACATTAATCTTCGTTCCAAGAGTCGTAATGCGATTTAAAAGCGCTCATAATATTTTGACTATGTAGTATTACATTATATTTTACTGCTGTAACATAAAATCATCTTCATGTGAACCAAACTAATTTATTTATAAAAAGTTTTGAATTTTGTTTGGATTGTAAACTTATTCCGAGTAAATTCGCATTTCTGCCTAAATCCAGACCCTTTGACGTTCACCCTCCGCGATATTGCCGGATTATAAAATATTCCTTTCCGCTCGGAACCCGTTGAAGGAGTTATGGTTTCCCAAATGTCAAATAAATTTATTGAATTGAATCTTATTGGCGAATTGAATTGAGGAAGTATCAAGGGGCAGATGGACTATAACTCACACAACCAATATAGAAGTGGCCGCAGGTAAATAAAACCCCAGTTTTTCATTACGTAGCTATAAATCTTGCTCAAGGCTTTGTTTGCTGTGTTCTCCCTCTTTCCCCGTCCCTTTCTTCTGTGTCAACGTACATTTCTGATATCGTTTCTCCGTTGCCTTTCATCTGCGTGAGACAGTTTTCCTCGTGCTTTCTAATATAATATATGCTCTCTATAAGGTGACTAGTTTAAGGGTAGAGCAACTTTATTAGAAATATCTTTATTCACCATTAGTGACTAAATCGATATTTAAAAGGTGGGCTTCCTGAATTTCAATAACAATATTAAATTATAATACAGTTTTGTATACTAGTACAGTAAAATTAATATACAGTAAGAACAACTCTCTCCCTCTAAGAATATAACTATCTTCAATTGAAAAAAGATTATAATTGACTTATTTGTATTTAAAAATCAACCTCAAATACTTGTAAGTACATCGTATCAGCTGTAATTTATTTTGCGCTGTTAAGGTGGTACAATCTATTTTTAATTGACACCGGTTTTTTAATTTTAAAGTCACAGCCCTTTAAATTCACTCCCCGAAAACACAAAACTTGATTATCACTCTACGAGGAACTACAAGCAATTAATGTTTAGAAAATTCAGATAATTTTGTAACCATGCCAAATAAAAGCCATCAAAGTTAGAAAACTTGAATGTTTCACTATATACACAAGTTGCAGCTTTAGATAGTGGCATGTATATTGATAAGCTATGACTTGTTAAAATTAATATTTTTTAATTAAATTAAGAAAATTACATGTTTCTTTAATAAAATGTATTATGAAAAAAGTTTTTTATAAATGAAAAACCTACCATGGTTCCGTTAATCATTCTTGCTCATGAAGTTATACCCATATCTTCAACAGTTTTCTTTCAGTATAAATACAAAATGCCCCTTAATTCGGCTGTAAAAGCATTTCTTTCAATTCTTTTACTTCATTCTGTATTCAGAAAGTTATCTAAAAGGATTGTAGCCAAAATAATGTTTAGAAAGTTAAAAATAAGTTTTCGACTCTAAAACCAATTGTACTCTATTAAAGAAAAAAAATATATTGGATCTATCGAACTGAAATGCCAGTAACACTTTTTTAAGCAATATAATCTATTTTCATTGACCAAATATTACGAAGGATTGTTTTAATTTCGTAAACACCGTATAAAAACCGTGTTCAAATTCTTATGTTCTGGCTGATTATTTTACAAAATAGTCATTTAAGTGATTGTATCAAAGTAAAAATAACAATGAAGTAATCATAAATAAATTAATTAGATATAAATAATTGTTTCGAAATCAAAATAACGGCTAATTAGTTATAAATTAAACAAAAGCATTAAAGTTGATTTATCAAATTTTAAAACTGCTGTAATGATATGAAGTTGCGACGATTAAGTAGTTATATTAATTGAAAAGACTGAGTAACGATAGATAATTTAATAACACTGAAATAGATTGATGTATTAAAATTAAAATAACGTTTAACTAATGAGAATGACCTCTAGGCACTCGGTTCTATCCATACCTATAGTCAGTTTATTCACAGGATTCCGAGGGATCTCCCATGATCCAGCTCTGTAAACAGGCAAGGACCAAGTCCCATAAAGCCCCAACTAATGATTATTAAGGCCCGCTCAAAGGGCTTAAAGATGTCGGATTTGCAAGCGTATCCCGTAATAGTCTTAGGACAATCAAGTCTTCGCTTGGATTTGGGTTGGTTTAGTTGGTTAGCTTCCTAGCCTTTATTAATTTTTTTTCTAGGATCTATTGTATTTTATTAAATCCTTGAATAATTTTAATTTTAAATTGTAATTTGTTTCCACGGTGTAAAGTTCTTTTTAGTATAACCATTTTTAACTGTATTGAGAGTTGTAATTTGTTGTCCATGTGACCAAGTTTTTTAAACTTTATATTCTAATCAGAAAAAGTCTTCCATTTTAAAAATAATATATATATATATATATATGATTTAAAATAGATGAAATGTTATGACACGTTCAATTTAATACAATGTAGTTTATAAAGCGTATCTTTTCAGATGCACCACATAATAAAAAAAATGATTCAAGTATTTAATATACGTAACTAATATATAATTCTACAAATTGATTTTTCCACCTTAGGTGGTTATTGGAGATAAGCTAAACAGTATTTTTAGTAAAGTTAGTAAAAATTACAGTGATTTAATTTTATAATAAACAATTGTATGTTAGTAAAAGTCTTCAGGAATATTTTTTAAAAGTTTAAGTTTTTTAACGTTATGTCAATCATAAAGTTATGAAGATGTCGACGCGGATTTCTATGTTTAAATACATATGAAGTTGTGATATTTTGAACTAACTGTTACCCAATTTTCCGTACTTTATTCCTAGTGCTTTAACGTTAAAATGTATTCCTTAGTCGGTTTAAAAATATTTTAAACATTTGCTATTCATTATTTATAGTTAATTTTGTACATCTATTAAAACAATAAATATATGCAGCAATACAGCAAACGAACAAGATTTTGGGATATTGGAATACAATAATAAATTACTAATAAGACTTCGTTAAGCATTAGGTTTATTTAATTAACATCATAATAACGATTCAATAAAATATAGAAACAACTATAACAGAAACTGAAATTGCTATAAAATTGATTAACATACTAAATTCTATTTTGGGGAAATGGGCAAAGTTGTAGCAGTGACAAAAAAGTTAACTTCTATTTCCTAGAAAGGTTTCCCGAGTTCCATCCTTATATCTTTATCCATAAAAAACGAGATAGACTGCATCCATACTTTTAACGCACACTGTATAATATTACATGCATAAAGTCCTTATACAATTCAATGTGTGTGTTTTATTGTGGAGTAAGTAAAGTAAAATTGTTGTATTCATGACAACAACTACAACTACAGTATTTTATTGCATGTACAGACTTAAAATCAGTGTATGGGGGAGCTTGAAGGTTTTTCCTGTTTCTGATTCTTAGTAGAGCACCGAGCGTCTAGAGAAATTAACACATATGAAGTAACATAGGAGTACATATACCTTATAATTAAAATTAAATTATAAATTCCATTATTCGTTGAAACCACATTTACCTTTTCAATGGTTTAAAGTATTTTATAGTATATAAATAAAACAATTTTTAATAATCTGGAATAGCAGCTGAAGTTTATAATAATATTAACTAGTAAATATTCGGTAGATGCCGTTTAAGTAAATGAAAGTACGTCCAATCAGGCTTTTGCCTTGGAGAACTTTTTCCCATTAGTTTAGAACTTTAGTAACTTTTTGTACAATCTTTGATATAGTTATTTTTATATCCAAATATGCTAAGTGCCCTTATGTTTTGTTTATTATGTTGATTAAACGTATGTAGGCCTACCCACAAAGCATTTTGGATTTTGGTTTATTTTATTTTATACTTAGATTTATTGTTTAGTTTTTATTTATTTAGTGCGAGTATAAGTATTGTAATTGGGTGCATATGTGTGTTCGCGAGTGTGTTTATAGCTATATAAATCTTTAGTATAATATGTTTTTAAAAGTATTGAAAAATATTGTTCTTTTATTCTCATGGAAACGGATCAGAGTGAAAGAAAATAGCTGTTTATTATTCCATATGTTTTAAAGACGTGTGTTGGACTTTTAAAAATAGGCACCTTTTGTAACAGCAGTTGTATAATACGGTACTTCTTTTAGTTCACTTTTTATTCATTGCCAGTTGAAATAAGCCGTAAGAACTGGCTCTTTTCTAGTTAACTCCTACAGTATTGAAGGATTATACTCGTACATACTAAATGTGTGTTTTAATTTGTATAAGTTTTGTCTGAGGGTTGGCTTATCAATTTAATTAGTAAGGTTAATGATAGTTTTGAACATGTTCCATATATTTAAAGTTTACTAACTCATGTATATACTACCACGTGGTTACCATTCAAAAGTTGAACTAAAATAACTGAAAATTTTTAAAGTAGTTGAGAAGAATTTTTGAGAGAAATAAGTGAAATTAACCATTATATTTATATGATTACTCAAACGCATAACATGAGAGAGGGATAAACACATTCAAAGCCGTCGATATCATGCTGCAGCCATGTGCGAAACGCTTTGTGTGTTATTGTCCAATACATTGTTTTGTATACACCGTTAGTTTCTATCTACAAAGATAACAGTGAATATGAGCAAAACATAAACATACTAAACAGAGCTTCCAATATTTATTTCGATTAAGTATGTCAGTACATTCTACAGACGGTTTTGGTCATTTACATCACTTATAAAACCTCGTTTTATTATCAGAATAAGAGTATTACCTGTTACGAGCCTGTTTCGCAGAACTTTAATTGTTTTTTTTAATACTGTCAGAAATACATGTAATTAAATTATTCAGTTTTACTTAATAATTATGAAAATAATTTTAAAAGTATTGAATTAATAAATTTGTATTTCAATTCCATAAGTGGTGTATTTTGGAATAGGTTTTTAAAATTGAATTTGAACCATTTGTAATACTTTGATAAGTTATTGAGTCGAAGCAAGTGAGTATTCTGAGACATAATGACTGTCATATTCACCAGAGAAGTGAAGAATCAAGATACACAAATTGAGGAACTGGTGATTATTAAAACTTAAATTCACGTATTGTTATTAGATTTTTCATGCTTAACTACCATGGTTGTGTATTTGTAATAATCTATTCGTTTGTTAGTTAAACACCAATCATCATAGACTAAATTGTATTGTATTTTTCATAAATACTTTTACTAGTACCAAACGCAGTGGTATATAAAAAATAATATAAATATATTATTTGTATAGCCTATCTGCCTGAATATTTGTTAGTGATATTGATAATTATTTAATTATGAACTAGCTTTATAATTATTCACGGTTGCTTGGTTTCTTGACATATAATTTGGTGTTATTATCTCACATAAAACCGATATAAATACACGTAAAGGCTCTAAAGAAATATAAGTCAAAGTCGAACCAACAGTTACAAGCAATAAATAATCTTATAAATAAAAATGAATCGCAAAATGTCTTGGTAAGCGCAAATCTTGAGAACGGCTGGACCAATTCGGTTAATTCATTTTGTAAAATGTCCATTGAAATCCGAGGAAGGTTTTTATGAAGAAAAAGTTAAGAAAAGTTACCTGGAATATTTTGGAGTTCAGAAAAAATTGTAGTTTTTACGTTTCATAATTCAAATTAAGCTGGCACTAAACAGCTGTTGACAGCTATAGTTCAACAAACTTTCTGAAACATCTATTTACATTTAAATTTAAATCAATAATAAGGAAACAGTGCTTGATCGGTAGTGTAATACAGATAGTAAATAAAACATTAATATATAAATTTTACTCCAGATTGCGCCGGTGACGAATTAAAATCATCTAATGCATTAAATACTGTTATAAAACTAACCTTAATGAACAAAGTTATGAATGTTTTCACATAAGTTACTTAAAACTGGTGGGCTTCCTTGACATTATATTACATTTTAACAATGGCTTATGGAAAAACAGAGAAATGAATACTAACATGCCTCAACGATTCATTCTTTCCCTGGCTACAGTCCAAAAAACAAGTGTAACGCAAAACTTTAATAACGATTATACCGAAAGTACATAGTAAGTAGGTAGGACTTCTCCCTATCTAATATGGTAATGGAAATGTATTAGACCTGAAATATATGACAAGGACTGGAAATATACGCTTTTTGACCGAAGTAAGTTTCCGAGACCTGTGTGATCCGAGATTTGCGTTTCTAGTTAAATGTTTACATTAAAACATTATACATGAAAATATTATACATATCAATTTAAAGTGGCCTAGGAAATGAGCATACATGGGCAGAAAGCCTGTGCGTAGGCTCGAGTTGCTTCCCTGGAGATTTTGGACGAATTGAATCTGGTGATAAATTATCATTTAACATCAACACACACACACGTATGCCAAAAAACCGTATTTACATAATACGGTATTGAAATTTATTAGCGTACATACTACCAATAGTTTAAAGGAAAGATTTAAAGAGATGAAAATTGCTTTCGGTATAAGAGGAAAATCCTTATTAAGGTTATGCAACATTCCAAAACAATCGTTATTAAAGTTTTGCGTTACACTTGTTTTTTGGACTGTAGCCAGGGAAAGAATGAATCGTTGAGGCATGTTAGTATTCATTTCTCTGTTTTTCCATAAGCCATTGTTAAAATGTAATATAATGTCAAGGAAGCCCACCAGTTTAAAGTAATTTACGTGAAAACATTCATAACTTTGTTCATTAAGGTTAGTTTTATAACAGTATTTAATGCATTAGATGATTTTAATTCGTCACCGGCGCAATCTGGAGTAAAATTAAAATATTAAAATTAAAATATATATAAAAATATCTTTAATTTTGAATTGTGTAACATAAATAGTACAGTCAAACTGAATAATGGGCACAGTACTTCTTACAGTTAGTGTTCACATGACGTATTATAATTTTCCTGAGCGAAAGACCTCTTTTCTTTAGATACTCTGAATGATTTTGTATGAACTGAATTTAATTTAATCTGTTTATTCTATTATTGGTAAGGATAGACCATTATTTGTTTTTCATTGTTTCGAAACAAACCATTCCTCAATCAAGGCTTGTTTCTTGGTTCATTTTTTATCAGTTAAGAATCTAGCCACTCAACCAAGAATAATTGAAATGGATCATATATAATGTTAATGAGTTGAAATACGTCAAGTGAAAATTGAATAGGAACAAAAAGAAGTACCATGTCCTGCACTACGTTATTATGTTTGCACTTTGTCCTTACCTCATTATTATTGTCAGGCACTTTAATCTTTTACGTTCAACTGTGCGCTTCAATAAATATAGTAGACAAGGTTACGTAAAAATTATTTATTGTAGTAAATTATAAATGTGTCTGTGCAATTGAAAAATTAATAATAAATCTAGCTCAGTTCACAATTTATTTTACTACACTTTTTTATACAATTTATATTTAAACATATGTTCTTTACTAAATCTTTTCTTTGGCGCATAAAAGACTTATAACTACGCCATTTAAATCTACGTTACCCCTTTTTTGCACATGTTGGAAATCCGAGAAAAACTGCAGAAAAGGAGATGAAAGGTGAGAAACACCAACCGATGCTTGAAGCAAGATTTATTGCTGTGGGCTTTGTGAGTTTACCTCCAGCTATAACCGTATCGGCAAAGCAAGGAACCCTTTAATTTAACACCTTAGGAAACTAAACTTTTAAGACGAGTATTTTCCTCAACTTTTCTCGAGTCTCTGTAATAGTCCTTTACATGTGTTATAAACATCCAATATAATTATTGCAGCAGTATAACATTTTAATAAATTAGTATAACATTTTTTAACAACAATTAAGGTAAAAAATACATTGATCAATTCAATAGTAAAACACGCTTTATATATTAATTTTAATTGGCTAAACGTTAGCGAAGTCTATCATAAATAACTGTAAAAAAGAGTGCCAAATATATATAATCCCCGATTAGCTTAATAATATTAGAATAATAGTTTGATGCTTAAGTGGTAGTGTTAATAAAATCAGCTATTGTGATAACAGATAATACTTATTTTTCAAAATTCATGCCCACTCTATAAAGTTTGATGGCCACAGTACAACCCATGGGAACGTATAGGCCTGTTCAGTTACCATTCTCGTACTATAGACTCCCATATATCCAACTTGGTTCCAGACACTAAGCAACCCGGATGGCCGCACAAGTCCGATTCCTGGTCCCTATGGAGTTACACTTATAAAGAACAGCTAAACTAGTGGTCAAGGCCTCTAGTGGTCAAAGGCCAGATGCACCATACATTATCCTATGACAGCCACTAAGCAACCTGGGCGACCGTACAAGCCCAGTGCCTTGTCCGTATGGAGTTACGCCCATGAAAGAACAGGTACACCAATGGTCAAGGTCATGAAAGGCCAGATGCACCATAAATCATCCCTTGCCAGACAATATGCAACCTGGGCGGCTGTACAAACCCGGGCTTGGTCCGTATGGAGTTAGTGGTCAAGGTCATGAAAGGCCAGATGCGCACCATACATCATCCCTTACCAGACAATATGCAACCTGGGCGGCTGTACAAACCCGGTGCCTGGTCCGTATGGAGTTAGTGGTTAAGGTCATGAAAGGCCAGATTCACCTACATCATCCTTGCCAGACAATATGCAACCTGGGCGGCTGTACAAACCCGGTGCTTGGTCCGTATGGAGTTAGTGGTCAAGGTCATGAAAGGCCAGGCGCACCATACATCATCCCTTACCAGACAATATGCAACCTGGGCGGCTGTACAAACCCGGTGCCTGGTCCGCATGGAGTTAGTGGTCAAGGTCATGAAAGGCCAGGCGCACCATACATCATCCCTTACCAGACAATATGCAACCTGGGCGGCTGTACAAACCCGGTGCCTGGTCCGTATGGAGTTAGTGGTTAAGGTCATGAAAGGCCAGATTCACCATACATCATCCTTGCCAGACAATATGCAACCTGGGCGTCTGTACAAACCCGGTGCTTGGTCCGTATGAAGTTAGTGGTCAAGGTCATGAAAGGCCAGGCGCACCATACATCATCCCTTACCAGACAATATGCAACCTGGGCGGCTGTACAAACCCGGTGCCTGGTCCGTATGGAGTTAGTGGTTAAGGTCATGAAAGGCCAGATTCACCATACATCATCCTTGCCAGACAATATGCAACCTGGGCGGCTGTACAAACCCGGTGCTTGGTCCGTATGGAGTTAGTGGTCAAGGTCATGAAAGGCCAGATGCACCATACATCATCCCTTGCCAGACAATATGCAACCTGGGCGGCTGTACAAGCCCGGTGCCTGGTCCGTATGGTGTTAGTGGTCAAGGTCATGAAAGGCCAGATGCACCATACATCCAGGCCAGATGATACAATATGGAAGTTAGAATACATAAAGTAGACACACAATATGTTTGATATAATTCTTAACTTATGCGTATCACGACTATTTATTTTATATATTTCAGTAATTGTGTTTTTACCGTAAGGCCCATAACATCGTTATCGGAATTCTCACCTCAATCAAAATCTATTATTGATGACAAGTTACCGTAATGATGACATTTTCAGTTGAATTTTAATAACAAAAGTATTTTATAAAGGTCTCAAAGACGCACAAACGTACCGGTTTGCAGAATGTTGTCAGATAATTTTTAATTTTTCTACACGGGTTTGAATTTCTGCACACAATTTAATTGTAATATCCATTAAAATCATTTTGTTAAAATATAAATGAATATAAATTATGATTGTTTCGTAAAAGGAAATGATCTAATTAAGGTACAACTACTATGCAACATTTTAGTTTTTTCCATATGTGTTTATTTGCAAAGTGCAAAACAAATGAAATTAAATCAAGACTTTATCGTCGCGTTTTCTTCATCCAGCTTAATTCCTTTAATATGTTATGATCACGATAACAATGTATCAAGTCAAAGGACGCTTGTATACAATAAATATTTGAACATGATTATCTATCTATAATTACACTCAATATTGTATAATTTAGCCAGTTTGTGGAGGCGGCGATGTTTAATGAACTCCAGAGCATAAAAGCAGAAATGGAAGATTGTAGAGAAAACTGGGAGGAGCCGTGAGAAAAAAGACTGTACACATTAGTCTTTTGATCTCTATATGACGTATCCCTTACAAAGGCCACCATGTGTGCACACCTTTGTCTGTGTGCACTTCTTTCATTTGGGGTCTTTCTTCTCTACTTTAACTTTTTGCATCACCTGCAAATTGTCGCGATATGACACTTCGAGTAAGGTCTCATAAAGAGAAGAAAAATATGTCTGCTCTTAAATATGTACTAATAAGTCATTATTTGTTCATGTAGGAAATGCTCTATGCAATTATTCAAAATTACAGACTACATGTGAGTGTTAATTTTTACTCCACATTTCATCGTAATGTTACATTAACAATCCTAATAATATTGTCAATGCGACAGTGCTTTAGTTTGTTTGATTTGCTTACGTACAAACTACTCAACCGTTTGTTCAGAAATATTACATAAACCTTCTTAGTGTCCTATTCATAGGCATATTCTTCCTTCAAACATCGCTCCTGGCTACGCCCCACTGGTCTCTAAAGCGGCCAAAACTCATTTTCGTCTTTAAAGTTGTGTAATATTGATTGAAAATGTAATTAACTGTTCTGTGTGACAAGACGATCACATTTTTAATTAATTTAACCAATATTTTCAATTTTATTACATTTATAGAAAGAAAATGAAAACCACAACGGTTCTTATTTCAACGTCGTGGAACAAGACAAACCAATTAACTTATTCTGGAGTTCAGTTAATGAACTAAATTGAAAATGAGTACATGTATTTACAGTAGCTGAAAGACCAAAAACGGAAGGACTGGGCTTGATTCAATTAACAATTCGCTCCGTGACTACGATTTAAGGAAAAAGCGAGCGCAGTGAGTGTGATTATAGCAAGTGAAATCACAAAGAAATACTGACACACGAGATGCAATTTTTATGACAACAAATCTTCGAGAGGACATTTCATCCATTTCTCATTGATGAGGTATGCGATATTAATTTGGTATACAAATACTGATATAATTCGTACACGGGACCGAGGAAATAGTATGATGCAAACAATGATATTGACTATGGTATGATATTGGGAAACAAGAGCATGTACATTACTGTGTCATACATCAATTTTACATACGGATGACAACTGCCATAATGTACGTATTAAAATGTGTAAGTAATATTAATGTTGATTTTAGCTTTTAATTGTCAATAACAATACCTATATTCATACAATTTATAAAACTGTACTGATTTGAATCCAAAAACATTACAAAATTATTTATAGGTATATATTTGTTTTGTGTACTGGCTCAAAATAGCAAAATCCAATTTTGCGTTAGAAATATAATTATGCAGAAGCAGAAATAGAAGTGCAAAGCCTAAATTAAGAATTATTCGCAACTTCTAGGAACACTGAAAAATGGGTACCTGATGCATGATATATGACTAATTGCATTTTTTTAAATATCTTAGGACTTTATTATGTACATTCATAAGCGCTTCCACTAAGGAAGCTATGAACTTCGAATTTGGAGTTCCTCTTCATTAATATAAAATACTTTAAGTTTAACGGAAATCGTGTCAGAGATAAAAAAAAAATACACGGCATTTTGCATATAATTTGTGAGAAAATCCGCGGGTATGTGCTAGTAATATTATATTATTTACAAACAAATATTTTTGTACATTTATGTGAATCTATGATGTACCAACGGTATGCCTAATCTATAAGAAGTTTAAAATATTCAAATTCCACAGAATAATCATTTCATACCTGCCATGTAGTTCTCAGATCTAAATGCATTTTCGTTGAATTGACACAGATGCCACAGACTCTTGTGCCGTCTCTATGGCTCATTTCCTTCTGCTAACTTGCTCCCGTTTAAGATTAGTTGTTCCTACCAAAATTTATGGGTAAATAATTTAAGTTGTAAATTAAGTATTGATACGTCTAAATATATACCAAGCGGATTGCGATATCAATGTACAACCTTCACCATGCTTCTTAAAGTACGTTAATGGAGGGCAAACAAAGTTTAATCCCCCTTTTCAAAAAAAAAAATATGGTGATTATTCGGGTTTTGTTGTGAGCATTTTTAATCAATTTCAATGTTTAAGTTGCATGAAATATCGAATCCTTTGATTCCTTTTCCACAGGCCTACTGGTATTAACTGCCTTGGATACTGATACTCCTTGATATCGTTGGTGATGTCTTTCGAATTAAAAATTTCCCAGGAAGTAAAAATTATTGTCTTATGGGACGTTTACACCTCTTTTGCAGCAGTTCCTTGGGGTATAAGCTCTCAGATATTTTGCTCTCAGAACTTCGTTTTCTTGTGGAGGCTCTTGATTTAATAAACATACACATATGCAAAAAGTCACCTATTGGCAAACTTCAGATCACTTAAAATTTTAAAAATTACAAAATAAAAAATTAATCCTGATGTTTTCATAAAAATGTATCAGTTTATAAACTATTAAGGAATGTAAATTAAACAAGTGTAAATTAAGCACAAAATTTAACCACTAAGGTAGTTAAAATACGTTTGTTTGATTAAATTATTTTACTTTCATTTTATTTACCTGAACCTGCAGTATATACTACATTTCATTGAATTTTAAATGTATATTAGTACAAAAAGAATATATATAAAGGTTTTATATTGATAATTCATTCGACTTACACGTACATTATATTTTATTTTGTATGCCTAATTTACAATAACATATTTTTACGATCTAGGATTGAATTTGTTCATTTTTTAATTTACACTGAGCGAGTCTTCTAAGTTTTATCTGTGGTTGTAACAGTGTACACGAGCTAGGATTTAATTTAGATCTAAAACAATGTAATTTAGACTAGTTTCTCTTTATTTATGGCTTACACCTTACTTATATTTCTACCGTCTTTCGGATTAAAATATTCCTTATTTATTTCATTAGTAACCTCGTTTAAAATTATATTACGTTTTAACGTAAAATATATGTTATTATTATCAAGCTAAATAGCAAATAATGGTTACAAAGTGTGATGATCTAATTGTAATTAAAATGTTGTATCATATGTATTCCTCAGTTTTACCGCCTCCTCCCTCCCCCACCAAATACGCTTTCAAGTTTATAGCAAAAATCATTCTCAAGCAAGATATCCCTGAGTTATAGGTTTTGCTAGCGTTCAGCCATATCCGTTGGAGTGATATGAGCGATCATTGAACTCTATCCCGTCCGTTTACAAATAAATCGATACGGCGGAGTATTGAAGCGCCCGATATAAACCTAGTGAAAGGCTTTCTATCCAATCGAATGTAACCTTATTACATGTGTTACTATGTAACATTTTAAAATGTCAAAGGTGTGAACTCAGTTTATTCACAAACTTACAGTTTTTATTTTCTATTTTCTCTTTGTCATCATGCATACTCGTAAGACCAATGTAAGACTGTTCGCTAACGCTCGGCCAAATCCCTTCTAATGGCATACGTACTACATCATATAATTAACTATATTAGTGATAAAGAATTTGACCACGGAATTACAAGGATTTATTTTTGGTTACATTACTAAGTTAAAATGTTTTCTTCTAATGATCAAATAAACAAGTCTGCTACATCTGTAAAGGATTTAAAAGATTATAAAACACATTTTTCAAGAAAACTCTGATTTTACTTGAAATACATTAAACTCCAACAAAATTTCCATAAAGTTTAAAAATTCTTTGATTGCTGTTATTACCGTATTCAAACATTATTTCCTGCATTTCGCATTAAAAAGTGTTGTACCACAAACAAAATATATATTTTTAAACCTTACGATATTCTTAGGAAACGACGATGTAATCATATTTTTTTTAATTTACTGGCATAACAGACAAAAATAAAATATTTATAGAAGGTTTACTCAATCAAAGTAAAAGAAACGACGAAACAAAGATTATTAAATTTTAATAATGAATTTATAATTAAGAATATTATAATCAGTAGATTTTTTTCTTATTTTAAATTTAATATCAATATTTAATAATTCCTTACCGACCAATCCAATGTAACCTCATTGCAAATGTTGCTATGTCACATTTTTATGTGTTAAAGGAATAGGGCTGATCTTGGAATTCCATTCCAGAGTCTGAACTGGAAATTAATAACTGGAAAGCCGGGTACGATTCAATCCAACTTTGAAAAAACTCTTCTTGGATTGGATGACCGAGACCGATAGCGTGGACCTGGGTGTACGCGGGCATAATGAAAGACTCAGTGAATGGTTTTGAAAATATATTTTCTTTGTACTGTAATGTATAATATTATGCAGAGTAATAGTTTGATTTTTTTATTATTTAAAAATATTATAGACAGATTGATTTAAGTTGTTTAATTTTTCTACTAGAGTTATGTATTTGTTTAGTAGTTGATTTTGTTGAGGTTAAATGTAAGAAAGGACCATGTGGCCATTACTTCGTCTCTGTACTCATGTACTAATGAATAAATTAATACTATTACGAATAACGTCAAAAATAAAAAATAAAAAAAACGTTTACACTGTTTTCCATTGCTTTTTTAGTTTTTAATTTAGGATTTTGTCAAAAAATGTAATTTTGTATGTTGTTTGAAATCTACTGAATACAGTGATTTTTGCTGAATTTTTATCATAAAAATTCAATAATAACAACTCGTTGTTAACCACACTGTATATGTTTGCAATCTATTTATGTCTGAAATAAACATTGTATTTAGAAAAATTTTCGTAAGTTGCGTGTAAGGCATGGTATTTCTAAACATATGTTTAAAAGTCCTGTTTGTGTGTGTCCTACTTTAACTGTCATTGACAACATAAAACCACAAACTATACCACAAGAAAAGCAATTTTAGTTACCGCTTAGAAAAATTGAGACAACACACTTACCCAGAAAAGTGTGTACGATTAGTATAATTTCAAACTTACTTTACTTAAATCAAATTCTATAAAGAAAACGCATGTTTATGGAACCTTTACGTATAAAATTGCAGATTATAACTAGTCCATGACAGAAACAATCATTTTAGTTATTAAAGAGAAAACGTTAATAAAGAGAAGAAAAGGAAACACGAACACAAATCACTAGAACCCGTAATATGGTTGTCGTAGGATATGGTGTGGAAACGTTTATAGCTCGTAATTCCAGAAGTAATCAGGGGAAGCGTCGCAATCCTGGGACTCATTATTGATAAGCGTTGATAACGGTGGGAGGCAGGACGGGGCTGAGTCTTGACAAAATATAATACGAAACCTGCTTCGTTTATCGCGTTCTTTGATCTTAGGTTTCCAGAGTTTCCATCGGCTGGTTGGCATCAAAAGAAAACATTAAGCGCCAACGTTTTAAATACGCTCTTTGTTTACTTCAAGTTACGCAGAAATCGTGGTTTTACTTATTTTATCATAATTAAAATTTTACCCTGCCTCGGTGTTTTACGTCGCTTGCGATACATTTTTACCGAAAGAATACCGATGCACTTAGCTCCAAAACAACCTTGTATGTGTAACTACATATACTATGATATATGCCGTATTAACAAATTCCTATACGGGAAATGAATGCTTTCAATCCAGCTTGAGAAGCTAAAATTGACACGAATTATATATAGCGGATCACAGAGTGTGCGTGTTTGTTTTTTTATATGTGTGAGTTTACTACAAGGTATGTATGATACCTTATAATAGTAGTTAGGTTAGAGTAGATAGCACCTCAGCTTATCGCCTAAGGACTCTTCTGCGAACGGTATTTTCACTCTCTACCAAGTATAATAGTCTGTATCTATCCTTACACAGGGTGTCCATAATTGTCAAGTAATAAATGTCATTTAAATTACATTTTTGTTTTTTTTTTCGTACAGAAATAACATGTATTTAGTATCAATATGTTCCTCTAAGCGTAATTTACTATTCTTATACATCTTTCATAAAATCTCTCACTTTTCAGTTTTTGAAGTTTGAACATTTCATATGGTTTGAAAACCGTAGATTTTGTTATGCTTTCATTTTGAGATATTAAACCTAGTTTTAATCAGACAACATTCCGCACGTTTTTAAATTTATACCTGACAGACAGAAAATTAAGCAAGATAGGGGCTGTACTTTATATTACTTACTTATTTTGACCTTGAAATGGTAAAGTTTTGTAGAGTAATTTATGTAATTCGAGTTCCATTTCGAAGAGAATAAATTGCTTCTCAGCGTGATGAAATAATTTAACCATTGGGAGAATCTTACCGAAAAATTTAGATTTACTGAGATTATTTTTAGAAAAATGTAACTTTTTTTAGATTTCTTGATCCATGCAAACTTTATTCTTGTTATTTTAATCCGCAGTAAACTAGATCTATTGGTCTAATTGTGCCTTTACCTCAATATCGTGTTGGTTAGCGATGTACTGCTACTGGACATCCATTAGGTTTTCCATGTAAGTTGCAACTTCGGCTTTTGCGGTACTATACTGAACTGAACCTCTTGAGGGTCAAGCTGTTGGTAATTTTGTTAGAGGAAAGTTATTTTTCAGTTCAGAAGTGTTTAATGAATCCTATCGGTCCAATAAGTATCTGTGAGAAAGTAGCGTTGGTTGGACTAACATACAATTTAGTTTTCTTTACTTTAAGATATGTAAAACATTAGTAAAACAGAATATTTCAGCAAAGACATTCTGTAACTATTTCAATACAGTCAGTTTTATAATTATTGCCAGAGATAAAGTAAGGTATTTTTTCTGACATGGAGATTTTGTACAAATAGAAAGCCAAACCGTTCCCTGTTGTTGATGAGAGTGTCCAGCACACTCGCCACATAAAGGACACATTTTAAAGCACTCGACTGTACACGTATGTTACACAACCTGTACATGTATGATGCGATACTCCTCGGGCAACAATGCGGCCCACGGCAGACATTACAAAGGCATGTCAGTGTCAGGTGTCGGCGTGTATAAGAGGCATCATTGCTTTCCATACAACACGTAATTAACATCGCAAATTCCATCCGTTCGGGCGTGAGTAATGTCGCCTGATTATGTAGCTCGTGATCTGTTCATTGCTGCAGTACGAAATACTGCTTCAGATAGTAAGGGAGTAGTAATTGTGGTTGGAACAGTGTAATGTATACTGAAGAGTCTTCACTGTACTGTTTACTGTGTTTTCACTCTTCAGTACAGGTACTAACAATATTTGCACAGTACTACACTTGCGTCTCAACATTCCTAGTACAACATTAAATAAAACATTTGCATTTCAGTTAGCGTGTAACGGCATTTAACCTAAATTTAAAGAAACATCTCATAGTTGCTAATACAATTATTAAAATTTATTTAACTTTTAACAGTGAAAATCTCCCTAAAAATAGTTAAATATATACTATTAATAATAGTACTATATATATATATATATATATATATATATATATATATATATATATATATAACGGGAAGTTTTCCCTTTCTTAGCATTAATTTCAACGGATGTCAGATACTTCGTTTCTCAAAATTCTTGTATTATTTAAGAGCAAAAAATGTTGTTAATAATGTTTATTATCATGTCATTTTTAAGGGAATTGGTTACAAACAAGGAATTTTAAGTTTCATTTTTTAATATTTAAAAGTATTAAAAAATAGTTATTTTTGCAAACCCCGAAATTACTCACGTTTTTTCTTTCAATTTGGAAACTATAGTTTTAAAATATATTTCACCAAAATGAATTTTTAAAAAAACACATTACTGTAATTTTTTTCTTTATTGATTTCAAAAAATGTATTGATTTTATTATAAAGAAATAACAATACTCTCTTTTACATTTCTAATATGACAAAACTGTTTTAGCTCTACCTTCAAAACTGCTAAAAATAGGCTCATAATATATGTAAACATATTTTTTCCCCAATTAAAGTACCTCTTGATGTAACTTTCCATTTATATTTTTTGAGTTATAAACATTTTTACTTTTTCAAAATGGTTCTTTTCAGGTTATGAAAATAATGGTAAATAAGTTCATGTGTCATTAAAAATTCATTGCAGATTAAAATATGTTGTTTTCACTATTTTATTTAAGGCGTTGAAAATATTTTATTTTATTTTTGTCAAACACAAATGTTTTTATATTTTGGTCAGCCGCTTTAAAATTGTAAAATATGCCTCACCAACACGCTCCTTTCAATTAGATTTTTAAAACTATGCACCATGTGATACACGTCTACATTTGAAAATTTTGAGTTTCGAACCTGGGACCTCCAGTCATATTGAGTATATAAACCCTGACGAAATTTAAAGAGATTCCTTGAATATCAATGTCAAAGGTTTTCACTTTGTTTCTTTGTTATATATACTAATAAGTATCAGTACTGATATCATACCTTACGAGGAATAACTATAACTAATGTTGTACTTTTTGTATCTTTTTCCTGAAAATACTACGTAGTAAGTCATCTAGTAAGATCGTACGAATTGGAGCTGATTTGGGGACGATTGGAGAGCTTGACTTCTCTGTGGTAATTACAGGATAGAGTTCACTTAGAGAAGTCTTAGCTTGATGAATAGCCACGGCACCGCTTTGGAATAAGTGTCGACGGCTGCTAGGAATATAGAGATCACGTAAGTAGTGAGATTCGAACCTTTTATTTTCTTCCATTAGGCCAATTACTAAATTCGACGATCATAGCCTATGAGTTGTTAATGTGTTTTCAAAAATCCCGTAAAACAAAGTTTATTCATAGTACCTTTTAAAGGAAGTCCCTCTCATTTGCTCTCTCTTAAGCTGGTACAATTGATGTTTGGTTGAAAAGGTTTTTTTTTATTCACTTCTCTTAAAGACAACATCCCTTAAGATAGGAAAAAACGAAAGTTAATTGACACTCTACGTGGCATTTAATATAGGCCCAAATATAAGATAAAATATTTCTTTTTTGCAGACATCACAAAATTATACCTCAATAGATATTTACCATTCAGACATTTTTAGTAATAACATTTTGTAACCCTATAAATCATTAGTTTGAAATCCGTATTATAAATTGAATAAAACATTCAATTGCAATAATATTAACACACTTAAGTGTGATACGTTTTTTAAGTACAGTGAACTAAATCATATTACACATTGTGCATTCCTTATTTCAAGATAAAATCTTGTTTTATTCAGTTCTAATTATTTAGTTTTTATACTGTATGGAAACGAAATCACGTCACTAGCTAAATAGACTTTACAGAAGCCTCTTGGTAGTGGTTCAAGATTATGTTATTATCTAAAGAGCAGGCAAAGTTGAAGCAGCTAAATACAATATTAATGCGTAAATAAGTGGTGTTAGAATTGAAGATACAGCTAATTATATGTGTATGTAAAGACGTGGTAATATTAAAAGAAGCTAAATAACATATTTCAAGATAAATAACTTGTGTTGTTGAAACAATCAAAAATAATTATTTATGTAAAAGCGTTTAAATTGACAAATATGATAGTTCTTCATAATAGGCTGAAAGTTTAGAAATTTATGAATAACGTTTTTAATTTCTAGAGTGCTGTTAGTTTTTAAAAGGCGAAATACAGTGTCAAAGGGCTAGTAGGCTAATACAAAATTCTACGTACTGGGAGAAAGGGTGTGTTGTACTCGTATTTTTGCAGTAGATATAATTTCAAACTAATCGAATATGTTATGTATATGATATCAAAGACTTAGAATTTGTAATCGTTATACATTTAAAAATGCAATGCTACGTTTCGTTGATAAAAATCCATCCCTTTACTCAGGTATCAGGGTGTCTAAAATCCTAAGACATAAGGTTAAGCAGGTCAAAAACGTAAAGACTGAAAATTGGTACAACACACTAAACTTACTACGAAGTAAATTTGGCAAAAATTACTTTGTACGTCAGTCAACATTATATGTCTGACTAGTACAACAATAGCGTTGTCGTATATGGTGATGATGAACGAGTGAACACATGTGATCACTGGAATCAACCGGAGAACACGTGTTCACTTATATGAACCCAAACGATGTCACCGTTCAGAACCAAGAGCACTACACAAGCACCAGGGAAAGTGGAAGACCACAAATTTTGTGTGTGACAAGTTCATAGCCACGATTTTAGTCTTTAAGCTTTTTTACTTTGTTAAACCTCTTGTCTTATGACTTTTGACATCTAAGGAAGACGGTAGGTTTTAATCCTGTTATATTTGTGTTCTAATTTTGAAATATAGATAAATATTGCTAATGTCCGAAGTCTACTATCTTTTTAATTATCCATCGTCAAGAGCAAACTTTAAACAAACTTGTAACGTATGTATATTATATATAGGTTTTGAGGTGAGAGAGGATAATATGTGACAGTATAACCTTGTGCATGCCGAGTAAGCCAGGCGGGATAGTACCATCGTGGCCTAGTTGCATCTATATCGATATCGTGGCCTTAATTATCCATCTTTAATAAAAAACTTTAAACAAACTTGTAATATATATTATATGTAGGTTTTGAGGTGAGAGAGGATGATATGTGACAGTATAACCTTGTGCATGCCGAGTAAGCCAGGCGGGATAGTACCATCGTGGCCTAGTTGCATCTATATCGATATCGTGGCCTTAATTATCCATCTTTAATAAAAAACTTTAAACAAACTTGTAATATATATTATATGTAGGTTTTGAGGTGAGAGAGGATGATATGTGACAGTATAACCTTGTGCATGCCGAGTAAGCCAGGCGGGATAGTACCATCGTGGCCTAGTTGCATCTATATCGATATCGTGGCCTTAATTATCCATCTTTAACAAAAAACTTTAAACAAACTTGTAATATATATTATATGTAGGTTTTGAGGTGAGAGAGGATGTATGTGTATAACCTTGTGCATGCCGAGTAAGCCAGGCGGGATAGTACCATCGTGGCCTAGTTGCATCTATATCGATATCGTGGCCTTAATTATCCATCTTTAATAAAAAACTTTAAACAAACTTGTAATATATATTATATGTAGGTTTTGAGGTGAGAGAGGATAATATGTGACAGTATAACCTTGTGCATGCCGAGTAAGCCAGGCGGGATAGTACCATCGTGGCCTAGTTGCATCTATATCGATATCGTGGCCTTAATTATTCATCTTCAATAAAAAAAAACTTTAAACAAACTTGTAATATATATTATATGTAGGTTTTGAGGTGAGAGGATAATATGTGACAGTATAACCTTGTGCATGCCGAGTAAGCCAAGCGGGATAGTACCATCGTGGCCTAGTTGCATCTATATCGATATCGTGGCCTTAATTATCCATCTTTAATAAAAAAACTTTAAACAAACTTGTAATATATATTATATGTAGGTTTTGAGGTGAAAGAGGATGTATGTGTATAACCTTGTGCATGCCGAGTAAGCCAGGCGGGATAGTACCATCGTGGCCTAGTTGCATCTATATCGATATCGTGGCCTTAATTATCCATCTTTAATAAAAAACTTTAAACAAACTTGTAATATATATTATATGTAGGTTTTGAGGTGAGAGAGGATAATATGTGACAGTATAACCTTGTGCATGCCGAGTAAGCCAGGCGGGATAGTACCATCGTGGCCTAGTTGCATCTATATCGATATCGTGGCCTTAATTATTCATCTTCAATAAAAAAAAAACTTTAAACAAACTTGTAATATATATTATATGTAGGTTTTGAGGTGAGAGAGGATAATATGTGACAGTATAACCTTGTGCATGCCGAGTAAGCCAGGCGGGATAGTACCATCGTGGCCTAGTTGCATCTATATCGATATCGTGGCCTTAATTATCCATCTTTAATAAAAAACTTTAAACAAACTTGTAATATATATTATATGTAGGTTTTGAGGTGAGAGAGGATGTATGTGTATAACCTTGTGCATGCCGAGTAAGCCAGGCGGGATAGTACCATCGTGGCCTAGTTGCATCTATATCGATATCGTGGCCTTAATTATCCATCTTTAATAAAAAACTTTAAACAAACTTGTAATATATATTATATGTAGGTTTTGAGGTGAAAGAGGATGTATGTGTATAACCTTGTGCATGCCGAGTAAGCCAGGCGGGATAGTACCATCGTGGCCTAGTTGCATCTATATCGATATCGTGGCCTTAATTATCCATCTTTAATAAAAAAACTTTAAACAAACTTGTAATATATATTATATGTAGGTTTTGAGGTGAGAGAGGATAATATATGACAGTATAACCTTGTGCATGCCGAGTAAGCCAGGCGGGATAGTACCATCGTGGCCTTAATTATCCATCTTTAATAAAAAACTTTAAACAAACTTGTAATATATATTATATGTAGGTTTTGAGGTGAGAGAGGATAATATGTGACAGTATAACCTTGTGCATGCCGAGTAAGCCAAGCGGGATAGTACCATCGTGGCCTAGTTGCATCTATATCGATATCGTGGCCTTAATTATCCATCTTTAATAAAAAACTTTAAACAAACTTGTAATATATATTATATGTAGGTTTTGAGGTGAGAGAGGATAATATGTGACAGTATAACCTTGTGCATGCCGAGTAAGCCAGGCGGGATAGTACCATCGTGGCCTAGTTGCATCTATATCGATATCGTGGCCTTAATTATCCATCTTTAATAAAAAAACTTTAAACAAACTTGTAATATATATTATATGTAGGTTTTGAGGTGAGAGAGGATGATATGTGACAGTATAACCTTGTGCATGCCGAGTAAGCCAGGCGGGATAGTACCATCGTGGCCTAGTTGCATCTATATCG
The DNA here is from genome assembly GCF_021130785.1 of Homalodisca vitripennis. Lineage (NCBI taxonomy): Eukaryota > Metazoa > Arthropoda > Insecta > Hemiptera > Cicadellidae > Homalodisca > Homalodisca vitripennis. The sequence continues at coordinate 179,873,826 of NC_060209.1, read as the reverse complement.
ATATCGTGGCCTTAATTATCCATCTTTAATAAAAAACTTTAAACAAACTTGTAATATATATTATATGTAGGTTTTGAGGTGAGAGAGGATGTATGTGTATAACCTTGTGCATGCCGAGTAAGCCAGGCGGGATAGTATCATCGTGGCCTAGTTGCATCTATATCGATATCGTGGCCTTAATTATCCATCTTTAATAAAAAACTTTAAACAAACTTGTAATATATATTATATGTAGGTTTTGAGGTGAGAGAGGATAATATGTGACAGTATAACCTTGTGCATGCCGAGTAAGCCAGGCGGGATAGTACCATCGTGGCCTAGTTGCATCTATATCGATATCGTGGCCTTAATTATCCATCTTTAATAAAAAAACTTTAAACAAACTTGTAATATATATTATAAATTATGTAGGTTTTGAGGTGAGAGAGGATGTATGTGTATAACCTTGTGCATGCCGAGTAAGCCAGGCGGGATAGTACCATCGTGGCCTAGTTGCATCTAAATTGGAGACTGTTTAACTGTCAAATAAATCCAAACATGCCTTTGTACTCTTCCACTGTGGGTAGACCATTATATTTTCAGTCCATTAGCACCAGTACCGGTTGCCTGTATAAAATCTACTTTTATTATCGAGTAAACATGCTCCAGATGTCTACCCTTATTTTAATCGTATTTTTATGGGTTATTCTATTTTTAAATTCCTAAGTTAGTACTTTACCTTAAGTATAAACTTCATAATGTGCACACTAATCTTGGAATTATGAAAAACTTACACATACTACAGTTTTGCATCTTTGAAGGATTCAACATAATACATATGTAACTTACAAAGCCATGAGACGAGTTTGTGTTCAATGTTTCGCTTAAGATAAGAAAATATTAAAATACTAACAGTTTTCGCACCTAAATTGCTTATGTATATTTTTGGGCAGAAGTTTACCTAGCACCAAAGAGTCTAATCCATGATTATTACAATTTCTAAAGTTCCGTTTCATACCACCTCCCTGCTTAAATATCATTATTTCTTAATTCCACTAAAGGAAGACTAGATTGAGCATAAACAATGAAACTTTACACGATTATCTACGCTAAAAGTCTTTAAAATGAATTCAAAAAACAATACACTTTCAATTCAAGAAATAAGTTTCCATTCATGATAAATATTATATTAATATCTTATTAATTAATTGAAAGAAATACTTACGCAAAATTATTATTTTGAGTTACAATTTACAGTGAAAATCAAATACTTTTAGCCGATTTTAAAAGAAAGATAAAGCTAACCTAATTGTTTATCTTTGGTTTAACTTATCAAACTTTGAGACAAGTACTGAACCCAGAGGACACTGCTGCATATTATATTTAGTGAATGTTCACCTATATCTATTAGCGCAATTTTAAATCAGTATACCATTAAAAGTTTTGATAAAACTTAACTACTGCTAGTTATATTTTCAGCATCCTTTTACTAATGCAGCATACGTTTAACTAAATTGGCCAATGTCTTTGGGATATCATGGCTTAATTTTAGGAACATGTATTTCAAAAGTGGTATGTTTGATGTAACTGCGCACCTCGTCCTTGCTCTGCGCCGTTTCTAGGAACTAGTAGTGTTCTTTATTTAGGAGAGCAGGTGGCCGTGCGGTCTAAAACTTCTGGGTCTGTGTTGGAGATAGCGCGGGTTAAAATGCTACATGTTGCACTTTTATTATTACTGTTGACCTTGTATTGTATCGACGCCCCCCTTGTTTTTTTTGACAAAACCCTCACACAGGACAGTGGCCATGAGGACGGATAGAATAAAGCTAAAAGGGATTGACTACTTTAAAAAAGGTTTTTAGTAAAACAAAGTAGAAGTATGCCACTCCACGTGTCCCGCAACAGACTTCTCTAAGGCTGGATGCAAAATAAATTTCAAATCTATAGCTACACGAGTTACTATGTCATATGAGTGTACTCAGTTTATTTATTCTGAAATGTTCTCATTGACATCATGGTGACCCATGAGGTCAATGCGAAAATGTTCCCTAACGCTTAGCCAAAGCCTTTGAAGAAATATGCACCATCATCGACCTCAATGTTGCCTATATAGAAAAAAAGCTTCACAAAATATTCGAAGTATATAGGTCAGTTCGTTTTCGATATATCTTGAGGACAAAAAAAATATAACATTTTTCCAGCTCCTCGAATTATAAGGCTTCGCTAATGCTGAGCCAATAACTGATACAATTATACAAGTACCAAAAACTGTAGTTTTCTCAAATCTAAAACAAAGACAGAATTTCCAAAAATTTAAATAATATTAATTAAAGAAGGCTATATTTTTAGTCAAAGCTGGTCTAAATAAAGTTACCATCATGTATTTGCAAAAATGATGTAGATGGCGTTGAAGAAACGTACTGCTGATGTGTGAGAAAGAAAGGCGAGAGGGTAACAACGAGAAGTAGGACGTGATGTGTCCTGAGAACTCGGTGATTGGCCGAGAGGTCCCCGCCGTAAAACTGTTCAATCTCACGGCACGGCTCGGCGCTGAGTGAGCTCGTTGACTGATCATTACAGAACGAGGGCAGTCGTTGTTCTGGGAAACGATGAAAGGGTACTTTATACGATAGTTGTGTGCCTTGTACATATGGGGAAATAAAATAATTAACAGCCTTTTGTTTTTAGTTTATTGCAGAACTTACAAATACTCGTATTGTTGTGCCGACCACTATTACACAGAAATTATTATTCATGTTTTACTACATTTTTATCTCATGTACCAAGATTACTTTATTACAAAGGGTACATCTGAATTTATGAGCCAACGTCTGATAATTAGTCTCATATTACGTTCGCGTTTTTTTTTTTTTTTTTTTTTTTTTAGATAAAACTCAAAAATGTTTGAAAAAAAACCTATTAATTCAGGCAATTTGATCAAATAACAACTGTTTAGATGTTTCTGTATTCATTACTAGTTTTTATCTAGAATATTGAACCCCTAAGGTAATTATTTTAATGCTAATTATTAATGCTAGTTGTAGCATTGTTTGTCTAATGTTTTCCCTTTCTTTTTGGGATGCGAAAAGCGATATGAATTACATCAGAGTTGAGAATTATGTGACTTACTTGAAACCTTTTTACCAACATTACTGCAACACTGGAAATAGATTGGCTAAGCCGACAACCCATCTTGGCCAATTGATAGTGAGATTGAAAGTACACGTGCTTCTTTAACGGTGGGCCAACATATCTGACGTATATCACGTCCGTATCCAATATAACATCTGGTATGTATAACAACTATCTGTAGAATACGCTATCTTCCCATCAGCTACTTCTATCATAGTGGTCCCTCCCGACTAATTAGAACCGGACGTGAAGCCACCCATTTGGACTTCTTTAATAAGCCTGAAAATCGTTCAAAAACAATGTAAATAAACTGCATTAGTTCAGTCCTCTTCATTAATTGAATTTGGGTTTGTTAAAACGGCGTAAGTTATCAAAGTAATACTTTTGGAGAATCAGAAAAACTTTGTTCTTTCTTATTTTCATAAAAATAAAATACGTTTTCTTGGAAGATAATCTGGTGATTAATATACAATTTTTTACATAAGTGGAAGTGCTTTTTCATACAATAAAATCCTAAAATTTGTAAAAATTTCACTTTTAATTAAAATTTAAAAGTTAGTATGGAAGTGTGGTTAAAAATTCAAAAACGTTTTTCGGACTAAATTTACTTTTAATTTATTGTATAACAAATATTTAATACATTTCGATCAAGATGTACGTATTGAAATGTAAAGAAAAACTTAACTTAAGAGAAACCCACGAAAAACCAATAGCAGCTATTGTATTTCATCATCACTGTACTCAGGTCCAATGTAACTTGTCAGCAAATTTAGCATTTGCTGTTGGCAAGTTTCTTATTACTTCATATTTGCACTAATCAGGGATATAATTACTTATCTTCGCAATATCCAATATTTTAAAGTTTTTATTGCTACTTTTCCTTATGGATAGGCTGGAACTGTTGGACAGCTGTCTGCGGTTTTGACATGGAACACGTGGAAGGAGGAATCAAACTATTTATATTATAAAATGTTTATTGACAAGCTTTCTTTTGTGTTTTATAAAAAATTTAATTATGTTAAAGTAGACGCTTTCTTTTATTGGTACATGTTCATCATTTATATTTTGGATAATTCATAATTTTTGTAGTAAACTGATCCAAATGTTGAAGTTCAAAATTGTACAAGATTAGTTTTTACAAATTTCGAATTTATAAAATCTGGATGTACTGGATTTAAAGAGTTCTGAAATATGGTTCAGTGTCATGTGCCTAGAGACATTTTGATATGGTACCAAAGCCAATAATTGGTATTTATGGTATAAAATTCTGAATCGCATATTTATCAATATTAGACAAATATCATGCCATAAATACTGTAACGGCTTCAATGAAATGTTCACTTAAAAATCAAATTTCTTATAAATAACTCGAAACAAATTGTTTTAGGGAACTGTCAGTATGAATGGTAATTGATGAGTTAGATCTATATTATAAACGAAAATTAGCGGAATAAAACTAGTCATTAAAAACCTCATAAGCAAATTCAAAGAGCACTAAAAATACAGTATCAAATTTGTAAATTGTATGTTATCTTGTGCTAAATTGTACTAAATGTTTGTTATCTTTACTAACATCTACTTTTACTACTTTGAACGTCTCAGTTATTGAACTTTGTATAAATAGTTTATTTTTTTTATTTCTAATAATGTGTATTTAAGAACGCTTTTAGTAGTTTAAATAAGTAAGACGGGAAATTACTTGTACTATTTACAATACTTTTTAAAACGCCAAATCCATTATCATTAAAGTGATAAAATTCTGGCCACAGCCTCTCTACAATGATTTTCGTACCCTGAATTGAATAAGACATTGTCAGTGATCGAACTGTCAATATTTAGTTGGTAAATAAGACAGGGTGCTTGTATATTCAAAAATAGCAAACTTTGAAATCAAATTTTAATAATAATATTTTTCTGAAAAAGAAGTTTTCTTTAAGATTGATAAGATGTTCGTGGATTGCAAAGAATGTACAGAAGATATTTTAACATAGATATTTTAACATAGATAGATATTTTTAATATTTTTTCTTATATTAATTTCTTTAATTTACCGTAATGCCTGACTTTTATTTCAATAGGCATGCAGAAGGCTGAACATAAACATTTATATAGTTTAATTTTGTTTTATGAATCCTCTATTAAAACAAAATTAAACCGTTAATTTAACTGTTTATTAACAGTGATGACATGAATACGTCATTAAACTTTTTGGTAATAAAGGAATCCTAAATAATGTTAAAAGATTATGGTTCTTTATTTCTATATCTTGCTTCATGATGCAAAGTGAAGATGTAAAACAATTAATAGTAGCACGTTGGATGGTAAGTTATGGAGGCTCTGCCACTCGCTGACTAAAATATCGGCAAGCATTAATTAAGTCGTGAGTTATGGGATCAATAAAGCACCTGCGTGCCCCGTGGCTTTCAGGATACTCCAGGATCTGCCAGTAACGGCCCTAATTAAGAGTAGACTTGCCAAGACCCCGACCTCGACCTTAGGTCAGCTATGATTGAAGGGTTTTCAATACATCAAGGTCAGGATATATTTGATACGTAAGTCCGTCACAGTCGTATAATCACGTTACATATTATATATATTTTTTCCAAAAGTATAGGACACAATCCTTCTTAGTAACTGCTCATTTAGATTATCTAAATTTCATATTTGGTTGTTGACCTCATTAATATTGATTTGTTTTTCTTAGGTTAGATTTTTCTAGGCAGTATTGTAACAACAATGTTAATTAATGAGTACCTCAATTTAGTCCCAACTTAAACTCCTAGTAGTTATACTATATCATTAAATGAGAATTTTTAGTAAATCTTTTTTCTTTGCAATAAAAATGGTCCCATCACTGACCTTTGAGAAACACCTGTTAGACCATCCATTAATGTTACTATAAATATTCCAATGGACGTTACATTCTCTGACGTTTAATAAATAAATAGCCCTCAATAACACTTACTTTAAATATAATATGGCATTATTTATTTGGATGAAAACACATCTCAGCTGGTTGTTTTGTTATATCGCCCTTGAGCAAATATGCTGTCTTTCCTTTGTTTGAAGGTTATTTTTGACGATGGAAGGATTGTGAAGGAAACAGGATTTTTCCGGACATTTTCCATCGTTCAGTGAAACAAGAAATCAGTAACACTACGTTTCGAGATCTGCAATCTGATCTCTTCTTCAGGAGATCTCTTTCTTCAGGATAAAAGAGCACAAAGAAAACACGAGAAAGGGTCTCACAGAAAAGTCAAAAATTGCACACCATTGTTGGTCCGAAGACCATCATATGAATTGGGATGAAGCCAACATAATACATCGGGAACCACATTTCTTCAAAAGGATATTAATTGAGGCAACATACATTAAATTGGCAGACCAACCAATCAGTCAACCATCAGTCGAGATTAGGCCGTTTTGGTTGCCAATTCTAAAAAATGAACTAAAGAGAAAACCAAAAGTATCAAACGGATCAGATATTTGTAATAAACCAATACGGAGTCACAATATGGTTTTAAGAAGTTCATCTCGCATGAATCAATAATAACGAAAGGGCCCATTCCAGTCCCCCTTCCTTTTTATTTCCGCCATCTTGTTTTAGTCTGCCGTGACGATTACCATTGGCTAGTCCCTCTGGTCAGTCGAAGGTGGTTAGTAGACGAATGAAGACGTATTGTGACCTGTATTCCGTAGTTCAGTTTTAATGATTAGTGTTTTGTATAGTTTTTTATTAAGTGCATGTTTATAGAGTTAGTGAAATTGACAAACAACATGTAGGTTGCGATTCCTGACTTAGTCCATGGATACACCCGCAACGCACCGCTGTGTGCGACCGGAAAACATAACATGTGGCTTATGGGCAGTGCGCGTTCCAGTAGTATAGTTCGTTGGGTTAACCACAGAAATAATGAACGGTGGTTAAAGATTTCTTTTAAATAAACTACCGAAGGATCGATAAAACAAGGTGGGAAAGCGCTATTTGTTTTTTAAAGTAAAAGAAGTGTACGAGTGATATCTATTTAGTATAATTACCCCTAATGATAGATAAAACTATTACAACATGTCTTACAGTGTTAGTCAATAGGTAACACTTTATTTCACATTGTGACTCATTTCTTTAACTCATAGTGGTGTCGTTTACTGAGAATAAACGTATAACGATCGTAATGATGGGCGAGGCAAAACGTTTAAAGCCCACAAGTGACACATTAGACGTAACACATTTACACATGAACGCCAAAAATGGCCATAGTGGAACACATTGTAAATACCAAACCAGCAATAGAATTCAAAAAAACAAAAGTACATACTAATGTATACATTAGAAATAGTCAGGGAAGAAAATAATTTCAATAAAGAAAATAGCATGAAATATTCAAAATACTGGCAGACTGTGATAAAGAAGTCATATTGCTCATAGTCGGTCGTTCATTGGTTAAGTTTCAGCCGATTGACAAAGCTCCGCCATTTTTAACTTATCTATACAGACGGATGAGTAGACCTAATATTGGCATTTCCTGTCTAAAACCGGAAGTAGGTCAACAGCAAAGCCAAATATATAAAAAATAACATAAACTATGTTTCAACGTGGAGTGAAACGGAAAACAGCTGATAGCTATGACACCGGTTGCGTAAATTTAAGAACTAATAAAGGTTATTATTTAGATATGTATTGTATACTAACTGTTCCAGCTCAAGGCCATACCTGACACTCTTTTAATACTATTAAGATTTAACAATGCGTTTCTTTTACTTGTAAGGTCACTATAATTGGAGCAATTATTCTATTGCGCATTTATAGTTAATTTTCAACTGTCAACAGGATAAAAATGTCTTATATTTAATACTGTATAAATATATTGAATTTATCTTTACTATTGCAAAATTTGCAATAACATTTATATAACTTTTTAAGGGCTTATCTTCACAATAACAACAAAATTAATTTAATTACATTTAAAACACATAAATCCATACTTAAAACAGAGGCATACATATATTGCCTCTCAATGTGGCCATGTCTTATCACAGTAAACCTGCTCTAAAACAATGATTTATTATTCGATTTAAATAATTTTGGTGTCATTAGATTTGTGATAATATCCTCTAAAAACCGTTATTCTCGTCGTTCTTGAGAAAAACTACTTTTTTTAAATATTCTAATTTGAAAAGTTCTTTTGGCCGCTAATTTGAAAATATTAAAGATAATTTTGTGATATTTTTCCTGTAACTAGCCTTGTTATCATAAACATTTCAGATCAATTTGATATAATTTAAATTATGGGTTTTTTATATATTAATTTTTTTAAGTAAAAAACACATACAGACATTACACATAAACACATAAGGGAAATTAAGAACAGACAGATGGGAAACTAAGCATCGGAAAGCCATGTTCTTATGGTGAAATAGGTTTTCTTGACCTGAGCAATGTCGTAGTGTACCTTACGGGACACCCATAAAAATATACACGAAATATTTGAATGCAGGTTTCCAATAACATAGCAGTGATGGCTGGCTAATTTTGGAAACCTTAATCGTCGGATACGTTCACTATCGCTATAATCATACAAAGCAAACATGAAAAAAATTAGAACCACGGTTTTTAATAGACGTACGTTAGCCGCGATCTAGACTGGAGGTCTGTGCACTTACGCCCGGAGGTGGCTCATTATCTGACTTATAGGGAACTGTTCTTGTGGTTGTTTAGTTAATAGTTTCTCCAAATTGACGGTAAACCCATGAAGTGTGCTTTGTAGAACTTTTATGTGCAGTTTAAGCCCAGCTTCTTGGACAACAAGTATAAGAAATTTACAACGTGAAAGGTAAGGTAGAAGTTGATATGGTTTGTTTGTTCTACTTCAAAAAGCGACAGAAACTATCTTGTGTATTTTTGTAATGGATATTCAAACTTATTTATTTACGTCGATTCAACTAGAAAACTATATAAATGTTTAGTGACATTTCTAAAACAAAATTACACTTTTAAACAGTAAAATTTTATTTTTCACACAACATATTTGTATGTGTGAATGGTACACAAAACAAAAGTAAACTGGAATTTTGTACGGACTCCGCTACATAAAACTGAATGCTAGACAATAACTAAGGGCAATAACCAATTTTAACTCTCTTTGTTAAACATTGAGAGTATACACAACTTAAAGCACACCATGCTTAGCTTACTACTAATAATTCAATACTTCCTACAGGAATTCCCTCGGAAACTTCTTTCTAGAGGTTAAATATTTCCAACCTTCATCCACAGCGAGCTGATAAAGTTTATTTATTTATTTATTTCATTTACGGCAATACACCATTTTACAAAATATCAATAATTAGCTCAGAAGAGGACTAGTAACTTAGAAGCAGCGTGCAACAATAATATATACAATAATAAATTAATAACAGTACATAACAATATAAGTAACTAGGACAATAACAATGGACATAAACTATATAATACATTGTAACAATAACATAAATAATAAAATATAGATAACAGATAGATAACAGTAACGATAGCAAATATATAACATCGCAGCACTATGTGGACCCTTATTAAGTTGCTATCACAGCCAATATTCGTGCATAAAGCACGATGTGGCCCTTTAAAGGCACCACCCAGGCACTCATCACTTAGAACACACTGTCGATTTTCAGGCTTCAGTTGGTGAAGTTATAGCTGCCAGTACGTTTCTCCTGAAGTGACGAAAAGACGGATCAAAGAAGTCCACGTCAGAACACATAATGTTGCCCGTTCTCATCAGCCTCGGGATCGTACCGATTGTGCCACTAAAAGGAATTTAGTGTTTAATTTAAACGGTTTCTATGCAATGTGTTTCAATTTTAACTATGACAATTCCCTACGTACATACATTAATGTGTATTAATGGAGAAATAAAGGTATATTGTCTATATCTAAAACAGAGTTATAATCAGAATGGAACAGCTCGAGTTAAGGTCACGTGATTGTGACATGGTTGATTATTATAGATATTTTGGTGATTTATTACATTTAGAGTTATTATTTCCAATATAAAGGTGACTGAAGGTGACGTACAACGACCTCCTGGTGCTCTAAAGAAAGGTTAATGCATTACTTGACTTGATTTCTTGAAACGTAAGTTTCAAAACAATACTGATCTAATTCAAGAAAAAAAATGAATATCCCTTTCTCCAATGCAAATTTCAGGAATTAAAATCAAAATAACTCCTATAAATATACTTTACGTCTGAACTAAGCACATTTTTTACTTCTTGATTTGTAACTGTCTACTATACACAAAATAAATTAAAATATTTTCCTATAATTAAAAAACAGATTTTCATGAATTACTAAAATTTGGATTAATATTATCTATTTTCTTGTGGGATGTCTTCAAATATATTTATACTTTATTGGTTAAAATACCAACGTGGTTATCTCTCTCAACCTACCTTGTTGGATGTAAATGAACTGCTCAAACCAACGGGCCTGGGATGCGTATGAAGCTTCAAGCATCAAATTGGGTTTACTGTAGTAATAGGAATTTGTTTGTGGAGGATTCTGTCTTTCTTCATTCATTGCGTAACATTAATTCGCCAAAACATAGCTATAGGGATGCACGCAGTTTTATTTAATGACTTTACAACGGTAAACAGCCAATATCTTATACGTTGGATAAGAAATTACAAATAATGAATTTCGTGTATAGGAAACTATATAAGAATAACCTAACTTCATTGATATATGTATTCTCAATGCATTGATAACATAACATTATATAGCGACAAAACAAAATAATGCATAGACGAATTAGCATCAACCAAGAAAAGGGATAGAAGCCGTAACGTATGCATTGTAAATATGAACATATACATATAAGAAGGATATTTCCTTCCTTTTAATATCCATCCCTAAGATATAAATATAATGAAAATAAAATATACAATATAATATCCTAAATACGTAAACCAGAGAATACAAGTAATTAGGATAAACAAAACAACAATAACATTCCATAAGCAAATAAACACGAAACAGCAAAAAATCAATAATAACAATGTAGATATTAATATGAAAGAACTACTACATCAATCTACGTATGAGAAGAAACGTGCTCATGTTGTGCTTTGTCTCAGTCCAGCAAGACAAAAGCAGTAACTGAATGGTTCATTCCACCTGAAACTGCAATTTATAAACTGCATCCTTTTGAAGACAATAATGATTCAATGCACTTCTGAAGTTATTGATAGTAATAGAGTGACATACTCAATAGCTTCACATAATCTCATATTGCTGCGCCAGCTCCCGAAGCATAAATCGAACCAATACCCATTGTTAAAAACTTTTATCTCAGATTCCAGCGGTATAACATTATATAGTATTACTGAAGTAAGTCTGCGTAAAAGGACTTGAAATTAGAAGCAATCATAAGTTGATTCCATAACGGAAACATTACCCCAACAAAATCCAAGGTCAGAAAAGATCGTTTTAAAAACTAGTTCCCTCCGGCACGTACTCAACATCACTCCACAAGGTCAGAGTTCAAGGTCTCCACGGGGCCATCAACGTCAACACCTAATCTGAATCCATATAAACACTGTGTTACTTTTGAACGTAACACAACCAAAGGAATTGAGTCAGGACTGACCACGGGTTTTCAATTAGAAGCCGGATTTGATATTGAATAATGATATCATATATTTCGAAGGCATATCAAACGTGGTTTCTAATTAACTACAACATTGTAATCGTTAATGTTAATCTTTAATATCATTAATGGCCGTTCGCTAATAACTTTAGTACTAACCGTAAGCTCGTACAACAAGAATATCACCATCTCAAACAGGCTATTGCGAGATGTACTCGTACAGTTCCTTCCTAGGGAACATCAAAATCTTATATTATACCTAAGCATAGTTAGAACTATACTTCTAGTAGCAGGAAGTGACAAGTGTGTACTACTTTTACATTTATATCGTATTCAAAAGAGAAACCACAATTACCATTGTTGTCAATTAAATACCTAGACATAACCAACTTACTGAACCTATCTTGTTTAAGTATGTATTTTGAAAGGAACAATACATTCCATTTCATTTCATATTCATTCTTTACATTAAAAGCGTAATCTACATTTTTGCCCTGAATTTCACTAAACAGCACTATCCAGTATCTGTTTTTTTGGACAACAAGAATTAATAGCTACTGATTTCGTCTACCTCTTAGTTAAATGTTACATCTTTGTGCTCGTGCTGATTTATAATAAACTTATATACACACATACATAAATGTACACATTTATACATACACACACATTATAAAACAGTCCCTACACACAACTTTGATCGATACTCAAAATCTATAACAAAACATATTAACAACTTAAACATATTTACAACAAGAGTAACCTTTAAGCAACTAAACAATATTTTTAGTGTATAACGCTGGCCAAATTCATGATGTCTTCACTCTGCAGTAACCAATCTTTTAAATATTTTTTAAGCGTCTATTGGTCTGCTCTTCTTAGTTTTTGCGGGAAATTTGTTCAAAACCTTTGCTCTAATCAATACAAAAGATCGTAACAAAATACTTTTTAAACTTTATAATTTTAATGGAATAGTTATCTCTACTTCTAATGTTTTATTCATGGCGTATCTGTTCAGTTTGATTGCTTACACTTCTAGTAAAAACTATTTACAAAATACCTAAATACCAAAATGTGTTGAACGGGTTTCAAATAAACAAACAACGGAAAAGAGGAATCGTGTATAAAAGTATTGTAATAATGTGCTTTTGTAAATTTCTTATTTTCGATGCCAATCGTTTAAATATTTCTCCGAACAAGTGTGTACCGTACTTAATTTTGAATTATTAATTCTATATCGCACATCTATATCGCATCGCATGTACTTCGCAAAAAGTATAACACTTCATCTTAATACTTTTACCAATTGTCCAACATGTCCATTCCATGATAGCTTATTGTCTACTACATCCTCAAGATATTTAAAACTATTTACTTTATATACAGTTTTTCAATTTCAATATATATTTTTGGCATAAATATTCGAATGGAATCTAATGTTGACAAGTCAGGGAGAATTCAAGATAATAATTTTAACAGTTATATTTAATTTATTTTCTGGTGTATAATTGTGGTGTTTAAGGCCTCACAACTAACGTACAAATGCTTTCCACATTTTACCTTGTTTTTGCCCTAACTATATTTTTTTGCCTGAGTTACACCTTGTGAATCAGAATCCGTTAGGTGTGGTTAACATTAAAGATTACAATGTTAAAGTTATACCCATTACGTACTCTTACAAGATTTTGAAAAACGCTGCAGCTCTCATTATTTTAAGGGATTACTTCATTTGCGTTGAGGGCTGTTAAAAACTATTATTTTATTGCTTACAATTCCAAAAGCACACTCCACATACCTTCTTTGATTGCCAAATATTGTGGCAAGTTTGAAAAGTAGTTTGTGAGCTACGGCGCAGGTTGCCATTGACAGCGAAGGCCGTAGCGAGCTCAGGAATGTGCGTCACGTGGCACATGTCGAAAAGTAAATACACATTTACTACGGCCTTACGCCTATCTTCTGTAATTGTACATATGTTGATGAATAGATCCCAACTCGTCTTAATTTTTAATATAATAGTGCTGTAATAGTACTGTAAGTATGCAATCAAAAACAAATAAAAAAATTTAAAGGTTTAATGAAACAGTAAATAATTAAGTATTTTTTAACTTCTTCTCAGTACATTCAGTGATAGCTTTTATGTACAAACTTTTCAAAAATGTATTGTGTTCTAAAATTAATGGAAATTAAAACAGATACTGGATTGAAAAGTTGATTTAATTAAGAAACACTGTCATTATGTGTGTGTGTGTGTGTGTGTGTGTGTGTGTGTGTGTGTGTGTGTGTGTGTGTGTGTTTTATATGTATATGTATGTATGTTCCCTGTACATTCCAGGAAACATAATCAGGACAAAATTGAAAACTTTTATAAATTAAAAGGCATCAATAATGTTCCATTGCATACCAATGAAAATATAAATAGATTTAATTTGAGGAGTGAAACTGCTCATGAACTTGTTTTAAAATGAAATAAATTTTATTTAGGTTTGAACATTCGTTTATTTCTAAAATTAGGTATTTTTCTCTTTGGTATATGTGATGAAACTTCAGTTGTGAGGTATTTTCCACTGTTTATTATTCTGTTTCAGTTCTTTTTTTGTTTATATTTTGTTGTTTAAAAATTTAATAAATATTTATACAATATTCAATGTTACGTGTGAAGAAGTACACTGAGACATACAGAAATTTTACCAATATTTGGTTTTTTATTTTTGAGCGCGCGCGCGCGTGCGTGTGTGTGTGTGTGTGTGTGTGTGTGTGTGTGTGTGTGTGTGTGTGTGTGTGTGTGTGTGTGTGTGTGTGTGTGTGTGTGTGTGTGTGTGTGTGTGTGTGTGTGTGTGTGTGTGTGTGTGTGTGTGTGTGTGTGTGTGTGTGTGTGTGTGTGTGTGTGTGTGTGTGTGTGTGTGTGTGTGTGTGTGTGTGTGTGTGTGTGTGTAGAAGTACAGTGAGACATATAGAAATTTTACCAATATTTCGCTTTTTATTTTTGCGCGCGCGTTTGTGTGTGTATAGAAGTACACGTTTAAATGAATGTGAAGGAATCAGGACTTTTCCACACATTTGCCATCGTTGTGATACATGCGTATGCAATGCGTATCAGTGATACAAAAAATATCAGTATAACTGAACAATGGCAAATGTCCGGAAAAATCCTGTTTCCTTCACAATCTTTCCATCGTCTAAAACAAACTTAAAACAAAGAATTGAAATGAATGTTGAAATATTTGCCCTCCTTGATGGAAAATTGACTTTATTAAAATTCAGCCCATGAAACCGATTTAATCATTCGACAAAAACGGAGCCCTGTAATATCGCTAATAGATGGATATCAGCAAAAAGGAAACTAAACTACGGAGTAGAGCCGTGGGCAAGCGGGTGAGAGGTCACAGGCGTGTCTGGCAGGTATTCCAAGGTGAGACACATCATTATAGAATGACACAAACACTCCCGACATGACACACAGCATACGAGTATCCTGCCATCTGGAGCATACACTCGACACGTTCCCATAAACACTACCCAGCACACACGTGCGCCGTACCTCGTGCAGGTTTATACAAACCAATAATCGATAATCGTTATTACGGTTACTTTCGCCCTCCTCACGTGGATACAGTATAGTAGAGAGCTATCTGTAAGTCTGTGTGGACACGCTGTATACTTACTGCGATAATGGAATATCTTAGACTTCCTAGGAAAAGGAATAAAAATGAATAAATTAAATATAATTTTATTCTAGGATTAGATCTATATATTTAATTATTGAAAAAAAAACACACACACAGCACAGCACGCATATAATTTTAATAAAGGCTCAATCACAAAAAATTGCTCCGCCAGGACTTGAAAAGAAAACTATTATTGCAATAATATTGTAGAATACAATATTAAGTGTAATATAAGTAGTGTATTAAGTGTGTCCAGGTTAAGTGTTAGAGAGGGCTTCTTAGCCCTAACTTCGCCTGGTAAAATAAGACATTCTTTACTTTTTTTTTTAGAATATTTCGTTGTTATTGCACCTTTCTCAAGTTCGGTATAAACGTAGGCCTATACCGAATAAAATAAACAAACAAAAGAAAAAATACCTGATAACAAACTTTTTAAATGTATATAACAATTTTGACATTCAAACATGTTTTTAATTATTTGTTTATAAATAATACACGGTAATATAATTTTCAATAAATATTTATCAGTTATTGTAGAGGTCAAAGAATGCCCAGGTGAGACGAAATAATTGATTGCCATGGATATCTGGTTCTCCTTATTAAATCGGTAATCACTCATCAGGCGCATTTTAAAGACTCGGTAAAAAGCCTGTAGGCTGTAGTAGAGATTCGAGTGGCCTTCGAGTTTTCTGTAACAGTAACAAGGAAGTCGCGGGCCGTATCTAGTATTAGTTCCTTTGGACAATGGTGCAGTTTTTATTCCAATGACATCTTGACTAAGGCAACCATTACGTACTATACAGACAAGAATGTGTTTAGATCATTTATAATCCAAAGATGACATTATTAGATCTGTATTTATAATTTTTTATGAAATGAAATTATGACCAATGTGTTATTTCAGAGTTACCTTTATTTATAATAGATTTACCCGTTATGTAAAACAGTGCATGTAACTTCAAAAAAAGACTGTTTAAACTTGAGAAACATTTACGAACCTTCAAAAATATTTATATACTCTAAAATGCATATTCCACAAATGGCTCTATAAAACTTCCCCGATTTATTTTTTTCAGGTTAAAACAAATAAAAAATGTTGTATTAAGTATAGTCTTATCTTGGTTAGTTTACCGTCTGTATGTATATTGGAAAGAACTATTTCTTTTAAATGAATAGATGTATAAGATTGCAAGATGTTTAGTCTAATCAACACCTGTGTTTATATTTTCAGAAAATATCATATCAAGTTTCAAATTTTCAAACTATCATACTAATATGAAAACATGTTAAAAACATGAGTTAAGTAAAACTGCATATACTATACTAATATAAAATAAAGATTAATACAGTTCCAATGTAGTATCATTTATCTGCAGTCGCAAATACTTTCCTTATACACTGAATATAAACTCGTATATTATTTAGTATTAACCAAATTTGTGTTTAACCAAAAATATCGGTTTCACCAAGTTTGATTAAACAAGTCTCTAATGTATATTCAAAATTTACTTGTACTTCTATTTGTAATCTTAGAGTTTTGTTATTTTGTTACCTATTTCATTGGACTGGAAATGGTAAGAACTTAAAAATCGTGTGAGGGTTACTTTCTAAAATAATTTTGTCACTTTGGTTTGTTGAGTTTAAATCTTTAAAAAATACAGAAATAAAAAATAAAACAAGAAGTTGGTCACAGTTTAACTATAAATTCCGAACTTCACCAAATTCTTACTATCAATTAGGTTTCTACCAACCACTATTACTAATAGTTATTTAATTTTTATACAACGTTACATTTTCTATTTCATTATTTCAGGACAAGAATTTTCAGTGATACGCACTGTCTAGCTTTTTTAGAATATAATGTGCTGTAAGAGATAACTACTTAACGGAAGTCCACAGACGCCGTTATTTATTTCTCAGAAACAATTCAACAGTATTTTTTTTTAAGAAATTCTATACATTTTATTTGAAAATGAACGAAATAGGTCTATAGTTATTTAAAAGATACGCCTCAATGCTAAATTTTAAAAAATAGGACCATGCATGGAATATATCAGAGGCCAAAGTCGGACGGTTAGTAAAAATGTCAAAATGTATTTTTCGCGTCATCATAGTATTTTCTCCGTATGTTACGTTTATCGGAAAAAGTGAAATTAAAAATATTATGTTTCTCAATGTCAATAAGAATTATTGTGTTTCGAAATACAAAACAGTAATTACGACAGAAGGTTTGTTAGAAATGAAGTCTATAAAAAATCTTACTTTCTGTAATTAAGGCATATCCTTAAATGGGTTTGAAATAACTGGGATGTAATGACCCGTATTTGTGATCTGGAAACCTCTAATTACTGTAACGGTCGGACGTTTGCAGAAAGCATTGACATATCCTGAGTATTAGGAGATTAATAACTGAAATTGAGCCGGGCAACTTAGTAAATGTTCTCAGATTTTTTGCGTCTTTAGCGAGATTACAGTGGTTATTGGACATCACGTGCAGGAGTGAGTCACGTGACCTCAAGGTCAGTTCGGTCACGAGTGACCTTATAGCGGGTAACGGTGGGGGCGCTGCGCCGGGCCTGTTCCTACATAACCGTAATGTATGCTAACGCGTGACCTTGGTATTCAGTGCTTCCTCTGCACCACTGTGCGCGGACGTAGCTAGGTCACGTGCAGGAGTGAGTCACGTGACCTCAAGGTCAGTTCGGTCACGAGTGACCTTATAGCGGGTAACGGTGGGGGCGCTGCGCCGGGCCTGTTCCTACATAACCGTAATGTATGCTAACGCGTGACCTTGGTAATCAGTGCTTCCTCTGCACCATTGTGTGCGGACGTAGCTAGGTCACGTGGAGGGAGGTGATTATTTGGTCATCACTTTTTACAATCTACAGAAATTTTTCTCAGACTTAGGAGCCACAGCCAATTTGATTTCCATAAGCACACAACCTGTTTTCTCTTGGGAATAGAAAGGAGAATTTATCCATTATGAAAATCATAAAATGATCATCAGCCGAGCTTGTCTTGGTGGAGGTTTAAATCGGAGGGTATCAAAAGGGTTAAAATATGAACCTATCATCTTTTTCTCAGATCATATTTTTCTTAGCGTAACATACTTAACCCTGACCGTCAAAAACATAACTAATAGTCATATCACAATCAAACAAATTGATAAAGAGACGTAGTTAGGTCACGCGGAGAGAGGGGTAGATTTGGTAATCACTTTTTACAGTCTACAGAAATTTTTCTCAGACTTAAGAGCCACAGCTAATTTGATTTCCCTAAGCACACGACCTGGTTTCTCTTGAAATCGAGAGGAATTTTTCGTAGCAAAGAAAATGATCATCAACCGCGCTTATCTTGGTGGAGGTCAAAATCGGAGGGTATAAAAAGGGTTATAATATGATCCGATAATTCTTTTCTCAGATCATATTTTTCTTAGCGTAACACACTTAACACCGACCGTCAAAATATAATAAATAGTAGTATCACAATCAAACAAATAGATAAAGAGTATGGATGTCATATTTCTCAGAGTCTGTATATGATTAGTTTACGTTGGTTGGTTTTAGGTATATGAAGATTTAAAATATGATCGGAGAAAAATCTTTGTTTCATATTTTGAACCCTTTTCATACCCTCACATTTCGACCTCTACCAAAGGTATCGTGTCTGACGATCGACTTCTTTCTTAGGAGAAATAGCTCTGATGAGTTTAATGAACACCAAGTTGTTTGCTTATACAGTTCAAATCGGCTCTTAGCTGCAGGATAAGTATTCAGCGTCGTTTTTACGAAACTGAAATGCAACATTTTCGAGATGTCATATCTAGTTTCCTTCTTAAGTGAACTCCTTTCTCACACGACATTACGAAACTGTTCGTCAAGGTCGCAAGAAGGGTGAATAATGAATGCACATAACTGGTCTTAACTCAACCGACATGGCCCCCTCCTATGTTTATATAAAAAGACTCAATTATACAACATCCATATCCTGTAGAAACTATTCCATATTAAAAATTCATGAGGTTTCAGCTGGTATCTCTTCTTGAACGTTGGATTCAAAAGAAAACCCCATCTACAACAAAAGCATGAGTGCTAATTCTAATACTTATTGTAAATCTTAAGACAAGAAAATAATGCTCAGTCAATGTGGTGTCAAATTTAAACTCTGTATTTGCCGGAACAAATTACATTAGCATAACAATATTAAAAAATTTTAAATAATACAAACAATTTTTGTCACCAATTTCCAAACTTTATCTTTCATATATAATTTATGCTCTTTGCTTTCATTGTATTATTTCATTTCATGATTCTTTTTATTTGCACTTACTTTAATTTAAAATTTATAATAATTTGATTCTTTTTTATATAGTATGCTAAATTATTTTTAAACTATATTTGCGTATAAAATTAGTTTTTTAATATTTTTCTGTATTTTTGTTTTGTTGCAATATTTTATTCGAACATTATAATTGTTCGAAATGAAGACAGGTGGAAAAAGAACAATGTTCTTTGAGCAAATAATTATATTCTTATAGTAAAGATGTAAGTATTATATAAAGGTCAGTCAACAGTGCAAATATCAAAATTATATTTGTATATGTATAGATACAAATTTTATAAATGGCAGTAACTTAATTTAATTTTTAATACTCATAAAAGTAACAATATCATATTTACGTGAGGACTGTGTTCACAATGAATAATTTTTGACACATAATACAAATTTTAAAAAGCAAAATTGCATGTAATTGGCTTTGAAATGGGATGAATGATCAAGAGCCCCTTTGTTTACAAACATTTCGTAAACAAAGACTGTGTACGAGCAACGGTCTCTGTTGTTAACAATGTCTTTGTTTAAACGGAAGTACGTCGAATTGTGTTTTATTCAAATCGAAATTCTACATGCCATTCACCTATTCCATATAGATAAATCGAATGGATGTTTTAAATTATGTAATACTTTGTATTACTTTCAAATTTATTTATAATTAACAGGCCCATAGAGTTGGCGTGAATTATTTGATTTTAGATACAAATTCAGTTAAATTTTACAGCCTGATTAGTGAGAAAGCATTAAAAGTAGCTAAAATGTTAAACTTTAAAAAACTAAACACAATGTAAACTGAATATTTGTGAACTATACCTTTTGTTCGATTTTCAGGTGTTACGTTATACAGATATTACTATAGTAATATGTAGTTTCATATTTTTAATCAACTATTAAGTAGTTTATTGGTTGCTATTTTCGGTTTTTAGGAAGTTTACTGTTTCATCCAGGGGTCCGTCATTACGATATTCTAAACTATAAACTTCAATGTGAACTTAAATGGATTTATTCCTAAGTTTAGAGATATTAAAATTTCTAGGAATTGCCATTATGTTGTAATATATCGACCAACACACTTTTCGTTGTAATTAAAACAGTATTTTGAGTTGACTTCTGGTATTAAACTTATTTTAAAAACGTTTTTGTCAGGTTTTTATTTTGTATTTATAGTTATAAAAAATGTAAGCGCTCGAAAATTATAAAAAGTCATTATGCTGTTTATTATAAAGGTAAAAACCACTGCCTTGTTTCTATAACAGTAATAATAAACATGTTATCGGTGTGTACAATATTTAGTTGCTGTTCAACAATACTTTTTTACTTTAATTTACAGATGTCGGTCAAAATTTAAACAAAAATTTACTGAATAAAATAACTGAACTGTCGTTGATATTTTCCCTCCAGTGATATGTTTAATTTACTTATGATACAATATAGATTTATTTTACTGTTCAGTTCTATATTAAGTAAAATTTTTTCCATGAAGCTGACAACCTGACAAAAGTTATGAAGAAAGTATGACAATATGCTCATCATATCCAAAACCGAAGCACCAGTTAGTAATAATGCTGTGTGGTAGACGAGCGAACCCTACTTATAAAGCATGAATAGACGTATAATAAGCAATAGTGAATAAATAAACACCATTAATATAAACCTATAATAAACTAGAAGTAGTATCAGAGGCTCCATAACAAATTTTTAAGTAACAGTGTTACCAAGTCTGCACAACATCATCATTCGTCGACTTGAATAAAGTATTTTGAATTTGTAACAACGACACTATGTTTGAAGTTTGTTTCAGGTGATGGAAAGGTTATGAAGTAAATGGGATTTTTCCCGACATTTTCCATCATTTAGTGATTAAAAAAACAGTAACACTACGTTTCGAGATCTGCAATCTGATAACTTCCTCAGGTGAATAATTGACCGAACTACAATCTAAATTAAACAAACAAATAAGGAGCTTCAATTAATTAAACTCGATAATAAGTGCCAGAAATTTACGTTTACCAGTAACCCAGGAACGCATAAAACCTTTACTCTATATGGTAACAGAGGTTGTATGAATCACTGAACGTGATACAAAGATATCGGTAACACTATGTTTCATAATCTGCAATTTGATCTCTTCCTCATTTGAATAATTAACCTAACATATAACTAAAATCTGGGTTAAAATAAAAAAAAATAATGAAGCTCCAATTGAATAATTAAACTAGAAAATAAGTGTCAGATACTTTAGTTTACCAGAGTTTTCCCAGGAACACTAACTTTCACTCTATATTTTACCAGATATTTTATGACTCACTAAACGTGATACAAAGAAAATCGTTACTACTATATTTCAAGATGTGCAGTCTGATTTCTTCTTCATTTGTATAACTAAACTAAAACATAACTACAATCTAGGTTAAAAAAAGAAATAGTGAGCTTCAATTAATTAATTAAACTCGATAATAAGTGCCAGATATTTAAGTTTACCAGTAACCCATGAACACATAAAACTTTTACTTTTACTAAACGTAATACAAAAATGGGTAATACTATGTATCAAGATCTGCAATCTGATCACTTCCCGTAGGTGAATAACTAACCTAACACATAACTTTACTATAATCTAGGTTAAAATAAATTAATTAAGTGCTTCAATTAATTTAATTAATTAAAATCGCGTAAAGTGTCAGAAATTTTAGTTTACCAGTGACCCAGGAACTCGTGAAACTTTCACTCTCCAAGGTAGCAGAATTATTTCCCTTTGTGTGCCCATCCAATTAAAATCCTTTCTCTGGTAAACTCTTCACTGTTTAGCTCTCACTTTGTTTCCGTTGTTCAGACCGATAGCGCCAGCTCTCGCCACGTCTCAGAGTAAGAGGCTCCCAGGTCAAATTACGTGCGAACGAAACCATGTTGAGAATTGGGATTGTTTTCTCTCTGGAACTCTTGAGTGCTCTTGATAAAATACGGCCAGGTGATATCGTAAGGAACAATCGTACTTTGAGGCAAGTCACTTTGAGAACTGTTTTTACTTCAGAAACTTTGTATGCTTTACAACCCGTGGCTTTAGGACTTATGTAATTGTTTTTTATACCTTGAAGTACATTTTCGTTGTAAACAGAAATATAACTTCTTATACAATATTCAAGCTATTAACTTTGACATAAAAAATGTCTTTTATTGTTGAAATCGATTTACATAATGTATTGAACGTAGACGTAAAATATATAATTTAAATTAATATAATAAAATATAAATTTAAAAATAAAATTAAATATATATAATTATTGCAATTTGAATCATTTTAGGTTCTATGTATTTATAAAACATAATCATATGTATAGAGGACGTACATAAACTCTGTTCCCGAACATTAGGAAATAGTTTTTTTATGTAATCTAAGTTCTAAAATTATTTCTTTTCAATTTATTTGTCTGTTTTCTTTCTCTCCACAAATTTCACAACTTTAAATGGTTTAATTTATAATATAATGATCAAAATTAATTTTTTATTACAATATAAATTCCTATTAAAAACTTGAAAATATAGTTTCAAAATTTTAAAGATTTAAAACTTACAAGACAAATGTCATAAAATCGTAAAGACACAAAATGCCAATATACATAAAAACTACTTAATAAAAAGATAAGATTTTTATTATGTCTCTATATCATTTAAATGTTTAAGAAGTAGTAACAATGAAAGCACTGATGTGTATTAAATGATTGATAAGGAACAAAGAAAATGCCAATATTATAATAAACGTTTTGCGCATATATTGATATTTGTACACTGCAAAACAGGCTGTTGGGTTCTTTTAATAGATAATAATATTGTTTGCTATAACCGAACTAAATAACAAAAATAACAAATCCAATATACTTTCAACTTTCAGTGTTTGTCACTGAGATACAAACACAATGTGGGAGAAAATAACCCCGCACAGCTGCAGCGAGTTTTTACATGTATCAATTCTGCCTTCATAACAAAGCAATCGCGGTTTTACCACTATTGGTTGACTCATTCAGTTTTTTATTCATCCTAAACCAAAATTGTATTTCTAGCATTCTCAATTGTTTTCAGGGCAGTCCGGGTTTGCAGGAACGATCGTTTATTTGAGCCCAACATCATCATCGAAACAAAGTTTATTTTTTGTTCCCACATAGGCAATAATAAAGTTCAGTTATCGGAAAAAAGGGTTTCTAAACAAAAAAACAATGTTTCGACTCAATTATTAACGATAAAAGTTAAAAACACAACAAACATTGTTGCTAAAAATATTACCTTTTTAAAATACTTATAACATAGAGCAATAATATAACGATGATAAATATGTATTAATTATTAACAATATATGTATTATTTGTGTAAATTGAAATAGCCTAATATTAATAAAAACACAGATTAATTCACAAAACGTACTTGCTCGTACTGTAAATACCATAAATATCATAAAGACTGTACTTTATAATTATTAAATGGTAGGTTGTATACCTAGTTTATTTTAAATTTTCACCTTTTTAAATCAAGTTTGTCATTTAATTAAAAATATAGGAATCAAATTGGTTATACATATAGTTTTAAGCAACAAAGTGTGACGAAATTTTTTATATATACTTGTATAAATAAAGAATATTTGAATCTTCAATCTTCAATCCCACTGGCAGGTTATATATTAGTTACATCTTAGAGCCATCGTCAGGACGTTATGCAAACTGCGAAAGACTTAAAACATCCTTAAGGGGAGTCGGAACGCCCTATCTTTATTGTGTACAATTTTGAATTTTATTGCACTTTTTCAGAAAGGACAACAGTTTGTTATGTGAAACTTTTACTGACTTTCTAAGACACTTTTGCGGTACATTTTTATAATATGTTATAGCAAAATTATTTAAAGTTAAATTTTTGTGATTTTTAAAAAACCTTCAAACATATTTTTAAAAAAATAATATTTATAATTTTTTATCCCTTTTTTGCTTTTTACTAATTTTTATTTATTTCATATTTGATTGTAAAAGAAATTCAGCCCCATAGCATCCGTGGATCCTAAAAAAGATATATAGTAAGAAAAAAGTGAATTTCCGAGAATTCACAGTTAAACTTTATTGATTATCTCAAAACCAAGCACTTAGCAAGATTGCCTTTATTAAATTTGGCAACAGGGTCAAATACACCAAACTTCAAGGTTTCCAAAAATCAAAAATTTTAGTAAATATAACTAAAATCACAATTAATTGTAACAAACAATAACCATATTTCCCTTCACAACAATCAAAAGAACTAGCAGATGTGAGATCTGCTCAATATAACGGATTGGTATTACTAACATAAGGGGGAAAATATCCTTGATCATAGCAAAAAATGTTTTAGTTAATCTTGTTATTGCTGCTACTCAAACTGAAAACAATATGACATTGTTTCAAAACAAAACTATGCACAATTCGTTCTAACCACCCGATTTAATTCAAATTTAATTAATTATAAATATCAGTATAAAATAATAACAGCAAAAAATAAAATTTTATATTTTGTGTGTCTATTTTGCTTTCCGACTCCTCTTAACAATTAATTACTAAATCACATATTCCCAAATATTCACTGCAATTTTGAAAAACAAAACTTCAAACCCCTTTTGTCAAACCAAAACAAAAAACACACCAATCATGCTATGTATTTTATAGCTGGTTTAGTATTATTGCTTCAATGGTATGAGTTACTGTTGGTTTACTCAGTGAAAGAGCTCATGTCAAACATTTCCGACAAAACGCTGTGACAAATTTGAAAACAATTGGTTCCAAAACAACCTTTCACTGTAGCTATACGTAAACAAATACACAGGCGTTCATTATGAACATGAATAGTGTTTAAAATACACTAAAAGATGTGTTCTGGAGATTAGGATCAGTACGTATCTTATTCTCTTGGGTATTGGGTGATCTAAGAGGGTGTCTATAATTGCTCATTTCCCAACGGAAATCATCTAATAATGTACCATTGTTTACTGTCATCAATATGTTTGGTACTGTTGACATATGAAGGGCACAGGGGGAAAAGTGGTCAAGTCTGGAATACGTTTTTTTTAATACAGGTGTTCTTAGGTGTAATTCCTTACTTACACCTTATGTATAATCATCAAATAACTGAACAAATTATTTCAATTAGTTTATATACATATTAGGAATTTTTCTGTAAAAGCAATATGTAATGGTTTTTAATATATGTATTGTATACAATAATTTCTTAAATGAGTAACCGTATCTACTGGGGAATGAGGTCATTTTTACGTCTTTGGACCCCTTTTCCCGTGTATTATAACACCTCACGTAAATTATTTCTGACTTGATTGTTTGAACTGCTCTTTAAAATTGTTACTGGAAATAAATTATATATTTACGGTAAGTTTTAAGAAAATATTTGATTACAAAAGGAATTTTTACAAGTTTGTTAACAAAAGTATAATAGTAATTTGCTTGATTTGCAACATAAAACACTGTTTTTACTTATTATCAGTTATTGTGCTTTAGGTGGAATATGTTGCTTCATTGTTTGTTTTAGTTCCTGTTTTCTTTTTTTTTCTTCATGTCTTAACAATTTAAATTACTTTTTACATCTCTAGCTTGAGACTGGAATGAAATCTGAAATAAGGAAAAAGAAAGTAGGTTCTCACCAGTAATCTATTAAAATAAATATCGGCGATTTAAAAAAACGTTGAACACTTTTACGTTGAAATTATAAAATAGACTAATACTTACTGAAATCTTTGAATAGTTCCATTAAATAATAATAATTTAATTTACATTAACAGTGTAGTAATATACTTCATAGGTATATTCAGGAAGAGTTCATGAATCCATTAGTTTTTTTGTCTCAGTGGCCACAGTACGCAGTTCTGTAGTAAAGTGATCTTTATGCTTTTTGTGAAATTTTTAGCACTCTTCTCGGCCTTATAAAAAAGGAAGCTTTCTATTATATGTCAGTTAAAAGAATGTCGTTCACTTTCGCCAAGATTTATGTCCATTTCTTAAACAAGAAAAAAAAACTTGGCTAAGACTTTGGTCCAGCCTCTGATAAATGAAGGTCACGTGGAGTTTCAGCCTCAAAACTTGTTTTAATAAAACCCGTATTACTGTCACATTCAATATGCGAATGCCCTCGGGTTTTATTCAGAAGTTTGCACTGATTTCAATCTTGTTTGAAAATGTAAAAGGAAGAGGGGGAAGCTAAACATGTTGACAATTTTGTTTTGACCTCCGCTCGACTCAGAAAATATTGATAGGACATCAACTTCTTTTGGCAAATTGTTGTTGACAACATGGAACAATATTTGGCGTACATATTCACTTCTCTGTTTCCCCTGTGACTGGATAAAGATAAAATATACATTTACTATAACTGAATGTATGTATGATAAAACCGTAAACACGTTTTATAATAGATGTCATTACAGCAGTGTTAGGTACACAACAGTTTTTATCATAATCTATCCAGGTGGCTTTGCAAAAAAACATTTTCTTTTCATTTTATATCGTAAAGCTTATCAGGTTTCATTTTAATTCAACTTTAAGTCAGTTTAAATGTGTTTTAATTCAACTTCTTATTTCTTCTTTTCTCAATACTTCTGTGAATTTTAAGTGGTTAAACTTTTATTTTATTTTCATTGCAGTAGTGGTAAGTATCGGTTCTCGGAAAACCGAATGATATATTAAAATCCCTATTGAAAACAGAACTATCTAATTTGATATAAATTTTAAATTCAGACTCATATGAAACTGAAAGCTTCAGATTCATTTTGAGAAACTTTTTATGCATTTTAGAGATGTTAAGGTTTTCAGTTAGATATTTTTAGACGAGTCATGAAGGTATAATGAGCACCTCTACCTTTAAAAGATACATTTTCAAAACGTTTACCACTATATTAGAAAATTGCATCCGAACATCAAAATAGTAACTACGTACGGTTCTTGTAATTAGCAAAAAAAGGAAAATTCTCAATATAAAGTTTGATGAAAAATTAATACTTTCTGAGGTTCCAGTTGTGGCCACCTTAAGTTGATCACCTTGTACATTTTCAAATATTTGTTCTGTGTCAATTAGTAAGTTGGTAGTTTAATCTACAATTTATTGTTTTAGATTATTTTCTTCAAGATGTATTAATTTTACATTTTATTTAAATTATATTTAATTTCTATTATTTATTGAATAGCTGCCATTTTGAGTGTAATGTGTCTTTTTAATTCTTATTCTTATTCTATAGTGTCGATTTTGTTATTAGGTTGTAGTAGTTACCATTATAACCAAAATTTGTATTTTTTCAAATACGCCTGAAAATAAGAATAATATATGTTAGTAATAAACATGAATGGCGTTTAAATCATTATAAGGACTTGAGTATAAACTTATCTCACTCAATTCTGGATAAGTTACCAAATCGCGAATTCATATATAAAATAAGAATAAGATACGTAATAAACATGAATTGCGTTTAAATCATTATAAGATCTTGAGTATAAAATGATCTCACTCGGTGTTGGATAAGTTATCAAATCGCGAATTTATATATAAAATAAGAATAAGATACGTGTTTAGTAATAAAATCATTATAAGATCTTGAGTATAAAATGATCTCACTCGGTGTTGGATAAGTTACCAAATCGCGAATTAGTAATAAACATGAATGGCGTTTAAATCATTATAAGATCTTGAGTATAAAATTATCTCACTCGGTGTTGGATAAGTTACCAAATCGCGAATTTATATATAAAATAAGAATAAGATACGTGTTTAGTAATAAACATGAATTGGCGTTTAAATCATTATAAGATCTTGAGTATAAAATGATCTCACTCGGTGTTGGATAAGTTACCAAATCGCGAATTTATATATAAAATAAGAATAAGATACGTGTTTAGTAATAAACATGAATGGCGTTTAAATCATTATAAGATCTTGAGTATAAAATTATCTCACTCGGTGTTGGATAAGTTACCAAATCGCGAATTTATATATAAAATAAGAATAAGATACGTGTTTAGTAATAAACATGAATTGCGTTTAAATCATTATAAGATCTTGAGTATAAAATGATCTCACTCGGTGTTGGATAAGTTACCAAATCGCGAATTTATATATAAAATAAGAATAAGATACGTGTTTAGTAATAAACATGAATGGCGTATAAATCATTATAAGATCTTGAGTATAAAATGATCTCACTCGGTGTTGGATAAGTTACCAAATCGCGAATTTATATATAAAATAAGAATAAGATACGTGTTTAGTAATAAACATGAATGGCGTTTAAATCATTATAAGATCTTGAGTATAAAATGATCTCACTCGGTGTTGGATAAGTTACCAAATCGCGAATTTATATATAAAATAAGAATAAGATACGTGTTTAGTAATAAACATGAATGGCGTTTAAATCGTTATAAGATCTTGAGTATAAAATGATCTCACTCGGTGTTGGATAAGTTACCAAATCACGACTTTATACTGTAAAATAACTTTCGAATACACAGATCCAAGACTAATCGATGGTTAAAGTTTCCTAATTATTACAATATCTTGGCGGGGAGTTGTTCTTGTGTCTGAACAGTTTCAGCCCCTTTGCTTTAACTAGCGGCACCCTGGGGCGTCCCACAGAACACTTCCTCCCCCACCCCTCCACCACCGATACACACTACTTTGTATTCGTATGGTGTTCCACATAACTGTGTGAGCTGAAAGTGCACTGAGCTACAATACGTACAACCTCTGTTGATAAAAGTAATCTGGTTTAGGTTTTATATGGTTTACAGTTATTAACCTATAGTTTTAATACAATAATAATATTATATTACTGTATTATATTATATTTTTCCTATATAATATATTACTTCATAATATTTGAAATGTTCACGCCATTTTTTTGTTATTTCACTAATTAATTTTTTTATATACAAATATTTAGTTTCTTTCAGAGATCTAGTGCTATTTCACAACTTTTCTACTATTATTTTATAATTTTAAATGTTGTAATTAATTATTGATATTACATACATTGCCATGGACACTTCAAACATTATAAAGGGGTCAAATATTATATTTAATAATCCGAGTATTATACAAAACTGACGTTTTCCTATCAATAACCTCAATCTGCATCTGTAAAAGTACATAATTACGAATATTAGTCTTAGAATTTGATCATGCGTGAATAAATCAATTTTAAAAATAATTGTGAGCTTAATGAATGTCTTCTGAGGAGCAGTGGTAATGCAGAAATTATTTTCAGATAAAGCAGCAAATGTAGTCTCTTACACTTAATACTCCGTAAGAAACTAATTACGAATGTATTAAGTTATATAGCTGTTGCCGCCTCTGATAGCAAAATTAGTGATTGTTGTAATGTAATTAGTGATTGTTGTAATTATTGTAACACAACAAAAATTAATACTCCACATAAAATTGTGGAACTTTGATTCCCAGGAAATTGGAAATGTAGTCACGTTGAATACTACAATATAGCAACTCAAAAATATGACAGCTGTATGAAAAGGTAATGTATTGTACATACATGTGTGTAGTACTGATAGTGTAAATACAGTAAAGCCGAAATATGGTTCTGTCAGCAACATCAAGGGTTGCGTTACGTAAAATCGTTGATTGTATTAGTTACAAAATAGATAACTCATCCAATGATAGAAAGTGAGGCATGGTAAAAGAGAGCGCTCACACTGCCATCTATGGAGTAATAGGACAAGTAGCAAATATGTGTAAGGTAACAACCGAAGTAACGTGGCGCAGCCTAGTGTCGAATCATAGAACTAACTAAAATAATACTCCCGTCCGTATCAATGATTTATCTCCTGTGTAACTAAGGCAAAACCTAACTCCTCAATTCTTACGTATTGGTTTCAACACTTATACGTAGGTTTCTACGTGCTAAGTTCATACGAAGTTTTGATACTCTCGATCGTGATTTTACAATCGGTTAAACGTAAAAGCCAGTAAATAACCACTCTAAGGCGATAAAGTGAAAAGATATTGTATCGTGAGATAAGTAATCTCACGTATCTTATCAGTAATTAGGGAGCGAGGAATGTGCCTTTGGCCTAGGGTTAACAAGTGAGGTAGTCGAGCTGCTAATATCTTTGTACAGATCAATGTAGGCTACAGGCTGCAGGCTCCGAGACGCAGAATGTATAAGCCATACACGCAAGAGAGATTTGCAAGTTGACCCTAGAAGAAATTTTGCATACCTGCTATCATACAAAATTGCGAATAACTATTTTACTAAAACTATTAGATGCTGGAGATTAAGTACTCAGGTCTTTGTAGCCAATTATTACTTTGTTTGCTTTCTATATGTGTTATAATACAAAGTAAAACTTTTCTTAAAAACTTGTCTCCTTATTTTTAAATATAACTGTTTGTCGACTAGAGATTATTAAATTCAAGGATATGATAAATAAAGCCGATGAATATACTGAAAGACTATTTTGGATGAACTAAATGGCACTAAAGTAATTCCTCGGTTTACAGGAATTTATGGCCTACATCAGATAAGAGTTTGATTATGTGGTCGTAATCATGTTTTAAAATGTACGTGGAGTGTTCCATCATCCTAGTAATACATTACATTTTTGAACATACTATCGTGCATACGTTTATATCAGTATGTATGTGGTTAGCGTGTGTATCTTTGAATTGTAAGCTGAGTAGTCGAAATCGTTTTAAATTCTTAATCTTGATTTCTCTAAAATTATTATTCTTTCACATTTTCATAATAAACTGTTGGCTTAAAACTACTCGTTAATGTTTTGATTCTTTGTTTTCAAACGGTTAATACAGCTTGTAGACTATATTTTGTTGAAATATGCTATCGCTAATCTATGACTCGTCCTTGGCTGTCGTAAACGTCTATGTTAATATCGTAAACAGCAAAATATTTTACTTTTTCTTTACATTCACGGATAAATATATCGATTTAAATTCTCTTAACGATTAAATACAGCCAATATATTTTTTATTAGGAACCAGTAGCGAGCTTCTCTCTTTTTAGCATCCGGCTATCCGTTATGCATCACTTTAATATTTAACTAGATTTCACATGGATAAACTAGTGATCCATCATCACGTAAACTTTACTGTTCATTTGTATGTAAGTTTAATTTTGAAAAATACGATACTATTTATTCATAATTTGGAGTTTTCTCTGGTTATTCTAAGTTACAGATAGTATGTGCTTCTGTGAAGCACAACAGCAAGGATCTGAACGATCTGAACTTATTTTCAAAGAAAGAATACAATGTTTTCAGAGGGTTCGGTGTACCTTTTTTAACACACATTATGCTTGTATTTCCTACAAATTGTTCTCTTATATTATTAGAAATTATCGAGTCATAAAATTGTTATTAAAATAGTTTGCACATTTTTTTGGAATCCAATAGTTTTT
Source organism: Homalodisca vitripennis (assembly GCF_021130785.1). NCBI lineage: Eukaryota > Metazoa > Arthropoda > Insecta > Hemiptera > Cicadellidae > Homalodisca > Homalodisca vitripennis. Next base: position 179,841,646 of record NC_060209.1, on the reverse strand, counting down.
GTAAAATTGAATGACTTGTAATTACATGTCAGGAAGCAAACTGGTTAAGCATTCTTTCCTTGTACATTACTATAATTTGATTGGATTGTGATTGCAGCGCAGTTACTTAAATTGGGACAATTGCTATCTGGAGAACTTGACCTCCAACTTCCGCTTATTATACCTAAAGTGCGTTCATTTGTAGAACTTGTTTTACCATTTTGAGAAACGTAATGGCTGAAATTTCCCGCAATCGCTCCAAACTCTTCTCATAGTTTTTCTAGTAAATTTTTCCTGTATTCAATTTTCTCTCAATAAATTGAATTTCTTGTCCAGGATTGTTATCTAAATCTGAGTAACCTTCAGTAGTCATTTTCTGGATAACTTAGATAACTGATTATGTGACGATATAAATTAATTTTTACTTTTAGGTATTTTTCAAACTTAAGTTGAACTAAAATACTAAATTCAACATTTATGTGGTATCAGATAACCAAAACCATCCCTAATATAACCAGTAGAAATTTCTATCTTTTAATAATTATACTATCATTTTATTCTAATTAGGTTAGATTAGTAACATAAGTTAGACTGAATATAATTATTTTAAATTGTACTCCAAAGATTGTACTCCAGACATTGAACTAATCGGCTGATAATAAGTTGGTTAGTTCATTGAGAATAACTGCCTCAATAAGACATATTTATGCGTTTTAGTAATCAGCTCTTTTGAACTAAACAAAAATACTCTCAAAAGGTTAATATTGAAATTTTGAAATCCCGTGAGACAGATGGTTAGTTTCACAAAAGGAACATACATATAGTGTTAGAACTTTCGATTGATACCAAAGATGTATCTAAAACAATAGCTTTAGATACATAAAATCGCCTTTCAACACTCATGGATTCTAGAAATAATATAGATTTTTACTGAATGTCATTAAAAACCAGGATTTAATATCTTTTCAGAATTTATCGAGTACCATTTTCATAGAATCCATCATCTCTGCTTAACAGAACTGCTTATTTCACTACGTAGTGGTAGAAATGATATTGTAGTACTGAGAAACTTATTACTATTATTACAATGTGTAAGTGTTTCAATGTCACTCTCCACCTTACTTTCTAATCGTACAATTAATATAAGAAACTATTAATGTTGCTAATAGTTCATACGTATCACATTGTTTGCCAAATAAACAACTAATTATGGCCATGCTCTACATACTTCAATTATATCTGAAAGGAGTGTATGAGCGAGTAATAATGCCAGGGACGCCTCGCCCGTTCTTCAGACATAAACCTCGCTAGATGTACGGTCTGCTGTAAATGTACAACAGTTGTGTCTCAGTTGGTGAATAATCGCAATATAATGTTCAATGTTCAAGTTGGGAGTGTATGCGCGAGTAATGCGCGAGTAATAATGCCAGAGACGCCTCGCCCGTTCTTCAGACATAAACCTCGCTAGATGTACGGTCTGCTGTAACTGTACAACAGTTGTGTCTCAGTTGGTGAGTAATCGCAATATAATGTTCAAACGGTAATAATTTGGGAGTGTATGAGCGAGTAATAATGCCAGAGACGCCTCGCCCGTTCTTCAGACATAAACCTCGCTAGATGTACGGTCTGCTGTAAGTGTACAACAGTTGTGTCTCAGTTGGTAAATAATCGCAATATAATGTTCAAGCGGTAGCAAGTTGGGAGTGTATGAGCGAGTAATAATGCCAGAGACGCCTCGCCCGTTCTTCAGACATAAACCTCGCTAGATGTACGGTCTGCTGTAAATGTACAACAGTTGTGTCTCAGTTGGTGAGTAATCGCAATATAATGTTCAAACGGTAGCAAGTTGGGAGTGTATGAGCGAGTAATAATGCCAGAGACGCCTCGCCCGTTCTTCAGACATAAACCTCGCTAGATGTACGGTCTGCTGTAAATGTACAACAGTTGTGTCTCAGTTGGTGAGTAATCGCAATATAATGTTCAAACGGTAGCAAGTTAGCGTTTCTTGCCGAGCTCGGGGGTTAGCCGAGGGCCTTGTCGGTTATAATGGTCTGGTCCAATATATACCCAGTAACTTGTAACTCTCTGCGAACCCACCATAACTCACACCTTATTAATCATGGATTAGTCCTGTAATAAACTATAACTTCTCCATGGCCTCAACAAAATTTTAATTTAGTCTACGGTATTTAAAAATATCAGTACAGCGTATTGTTATTTTTTGTGTTAGTATCGGTATTCTATTCTTAAGTTTGTACAATTGGTGTATAAATACGATTTAAAGTACGATATTTAATTTTATCTGTGTATAATAGCAAATTACCTCATCATACTAATAACCAGCTGCTCATTCCAATATATAATACTGAAATCATTAACAATTAAATTTGTTTCCATGCCATTTTAGTGAAAGCAAACATATTTTCTACAAACGTGTTTACTGCATGCAGCGGCCATGTGACATACAGTAATTGTGTTTTGTGTACAAGGCTCGTTCCACTTTCACCACATAATTTAACCAACATCACGTATTTCATTTAGAAAGACGTTTTAATTAAAGTTACAAAGATTGACGTGAGCTGTTTACTCTTCTAATCTAGATTTCCTCGTCATCAAAAGAGACGTAAACATTGCATGGAGACAAATCTGTCCAACGGGGGATGAATAATAAGACATGTTTCGTCAAACGTTATATTCTCAAAGTTACTATCATAATTATATTATTTTATGGCAATTCTGCTATTTTCGAGCTCAATGTACTATCCATTATAGTACAGGCACTTATTTAAAGTAGAATATATCTCTATCGTGTTTTCTCTCAAGCTTCTTCACAAGAAGGCACAGGCCGATGGAAGAGTGTAAATAAACTAACATATTCAAAATTACTGTGAGGAAACTAAAAACTGAACATGCATGGTCGGAGTAAAATTGCGAATGTCAGTTATGTGTTATCCGATTTCAACATTTAAAATGCTATTTTATTTGTAGATATATTTCCTACAAAAAGTTATGTTTGTACCTTCTGGTAAAATTAGTTTTTGTTAAGGTATTTTAATTTAAATACTTGAAATGTCCAGCATTTAGATTTTTTTATTTGACCAAACTTGTTTATTGATGAATGATGTTCACATGAAGTATTCACTACAGTTTTATTAAAGTTTGTAGATTATTTTTTAAATAAAAACCACATTCAGAGAGACAAATTTGTAAACGAAATGAGATAGGCTATTGTTTGCATTTACTTTTTAGGTCATCTTGGTCCATGGAACAATATCCTAAATTTGTAGTGACCGTTTTAAGTGTTAGCAATAACAACATAAGCAAAATGAACCTCCAGAGTAAACCAGGGGACTATACTACACTTACATTAATTAATAAAATGATTTAGAACAGAAACAATACAATAGGTTCATTACAATAAGCAACTTCCTGTGAAATCTTTCCGTTAACGTATAATCATTTTTACACGTCTTAAAAAATTATGCTCTTTAATGGTAAAGGACCAATCATGTGATCTACAGAAAGCAGCAACAAACCATGTGTCTTACATAATTTTTTTTAATTATAAAATTGGCAACCGCTTTCGTCGTCGGCCTATCGCATTTTCGCCAACAGGGTGTGATAAGTTTCCTTATTTAAAACTCTATACAAACTTGCTAAAAGTTTGTACCTGTAAATTTGTAAGAAAGAAAATAGACTTATTTTGAATAATAAAATATCAAATTATATTAATTCTCACGGTCACAATTCTGTAAGATTATTTATGCTTAAGTAAATGCTATCGGCAATGCTTAATCGAATTTAGATATTACATTGATTCAACATATTTAGTTTGTTTCCATACTTTGTAATGTGGCCGCTTTAACGAATACTTAAAGCCACCTTCGAGACTATTCGCTACGTTGAGGAATGCGTTTCACAACCAAATGACAGCCAAATGATTGTTCCCAATGGGTTGTGTTAATTGCCGGCGGTATTGGGTCGAGTTGGCCCAGAATGTCGCACTTCTGCACGGCCCATTGCCCAGCCTCCAGCGACGGCTAGCCTATCGACTGTTGGACTGTAAAGCAACCTGTGAATATTTAAATGTATAGGCCTACAACTATTTCCATCTATACCAAACCTTAATGAACAAGCTCCAAATTTAAAACAAATTACATTCTAAAGTAAGAACGGTTTTTTATTTTCGCTGCGCTCGCCTTTCTCCTCGTCACGGACTAGAACAGAACATACATTAGGACATTCCTGCCTGGTGCAGTCAAAAAGGAACACAACATAACACATGGAATTCCGCTCTGTTAAAACATTGTTTTACGCTACTGGCAATTCTTAGACCCCACAGGATGACAAGTAATGATTCGATACTAAATCTTAAATGTATAAGTATAGATCTAGTGGCATATCATTTTAAGCTTCTTTGATTACAATTTTTTATTGATGATGGATGATTTGAAAACATGGTAGGATTTCGGACATTTCCTATCCATATATATTACAAAAACACTCCGGTTCGAGGATTGAAATCTACCCTCTTCCTCAGGAGTAAACAATATCTTAAACCATCAGAAGGCTGAAAAGTGTGGCAATGGACTTCCATCCAAAGTTATTTTAAGCTTACCAGACGTTAAGGATGACTTGGAAAATGGATTTTTTACAATTCTGTAAAATTGGAAATATGAAGGATTTGAGTGCAGAATGGTATAAATAAAGTGCAGCATATTGTACACAAAGTTTATCATATAGGAAAGTTAAATTACTTCCAGATATATACATATGCATACAAAAATAAATTGATATAAATAGGGATTTCTTAAGGATTTATTAGAAGGATATAAATCTGCACCTCAATTTACAAAGTATACCCAAACACAAAAAACTAACACTCTTGTGTTTTGGCTTGTCAAAGGTGTAATAAAGTTATTACACCTTTGACAATTCTGCATCTTCTCAGAAGGGCGGTCCGTGAAAGATAATAGACTATGTCAAACATGGCGACTATGTTTAGAATCTAAATCTCGGCTGTAATGTAATAGAAAGTACGTAGCATGAAAATTAAATTAAATACAAAAAGCTACAACTTGTATCACAGTGCGAAAAGATGTTTGCACGATTTTTAAGAGAACAGGGGAAACAGAATTTTAAGAAGATTCAACTAATGACACGTAGGCTACTTTCTTTTTATCTGTTGAGATTTTTATTTAATAAACGCGTATAAATGCTATGGTATCCGGAATCACAGATTATGGAGGGGGGGGGTGTTTAAACCAGCAGCAATTATGACAATCTGTATTTATTTCAAATAAAACGTATACGTATAATATTGATCAGTAGCTCAGTCAAAATTTGTTTCTACACTAGTTTACTAAAGTTCTATAATATTTGTTTTATTTTGTAGGTACCCAACCGAAACAGTAAGTTATCATCTTATAGATAACCGTTAGCATCAAATGCATTAATGCTTTTTTTAGTAATTTACAATAAAAGAAGCCTTAAATTAGTTATACAAATCGAGATTTTTTCATAATAGAAATATTTTTAAAATATTACAATTACGAAGGAAAGAAAAAGAAACTTATTTCGATAATACATAAGTTAATCTTTTTTATTTTTAATAACATAATTTGTATGGAAACAAAATTGTTTACAAATACCAAAATTGTATTAAACTTATTGGTAAGTAAATTTACAACAGTGCTGTGGTTATTTGCTGCACAAACAAGATTCAACTTATGACACATACTTTCTCTTTATCTGTTGAGATTGTTATTTAATAAACGCGTACCTATAAATGCTATGGTATCCGGAATCACAGATTATGGGGATGTTAGTGTTTAAAACCAGCAGCAATATTATGACAATCTGTCTTTATTTCAAATAAAACGTATACGTATAATATTGATCATTAGCTCAGTAAATAATCAGAACGATGTCGAGCAATATGACAAATATGATTGGCTAATTAACAAGTTAGAGTTATTTCACTAAATATATCACCTTTGCATTATAAAAGTCCATTTCCAATCTCAATCCATAGATCCGTAAAAATTTGTTTTTACACTTACTAGTTTCTTAAAAATCCCTAATATTTGTTTTATTTTGTAGGTACCCTACTTTTATATTTAGCCCTTGTCACATAATTCCGGTCTAAGATATTTCCAGTACCATAGCAAAGTTTGTCTTGTTGTCCCGATGAAGAAAAATGTATACATATGATGTGCTGTGAAGCCTACTTCGGTTAAAATGTGCCTACTTTTGGCCGTTTAGATTCACTTACGGTGCCGTAGTTTAATCTACCTTATTGCCCCGATCAGAAAAATCTATATACGTGTGTAGCTCTCGGAAATCTACTTCGGTCAAAAGCAACTCCGGCTCTTGTAATCTACTTTCGGTCTAAAATAATTCCAGTGCCACAGTTGAGTTTTCTTTATACCGAAGAAGAAATCTTACATACTCGTACATATGTAGGAATGACGAGCTTATTATGGCTTGGGGGAAATCTGACCTATTTCCGGTATAGGGGGAAATCCTTATTAAATTTATGCAACAACCCAAAATAATCGTTTATATTTGTTTATGGATTTATCCATTTATTTCCCAACAGATTACACCATTTTACAATAGTTTTATCGTTAAGATAGCAAGATAGCGAGATAAATACAATCAAAATAATATAAAGTTTAAAGAAAACCAGCGTGGCAGTCTAACAAGCAAGTATTTTTCTCTTATACCCTTGTTAAATCTTTTACTATCTTTATTTATCTTAGAAGTTCCCTCCTACTTTTTCAGTCACGCTTAGCATACAATGGAATAACATTAATGACTACTTTAAACTCTTTTTGACAGCATTGTGGCTTCCCAAATCAAGTGCTCCTTTTAGTAAAAATGTATTTTTTTAGAGCTACTTTCATTTTTCCTTCTATAATTAGACTTGTTTCAATTGTGATACACTGCCAATAAGAATTAAGTGATACAATAGAAGAACATTAATGACTACTTTAAACTCTTTTTGACAGCATTGTGGCTTCCCAAATCAAGTGCTCCTTTTAGTAGATATAAAATGTATTTTTTTAGAGCTACTTTCTTTTTTCCTTCCATATTAGACTTGTTTCAATCGAGATACACTGCCAATAAGAATTAAGTGATACAAAAATAAGAACTTCTGGATTTAATATATATGTAATATTTCTGATGAATAATGTGTAGAGTTATTGAGTTATTGTCCTTCACTTTCCATTGCCTAGTAGTGTATTTTACGTTCTTGGCCTTTTGCCTAAAAAACAAAACACATTTTTGATGTATAACAGTACGGGTATAATATATATATATATATATATATATATATATATATATATATATATATATATATATATATATATATAATATATAGGAACACACAGGTTATACAAATAAAAGTAAACGTGGCACTATAGCACTAAGGATTTGTTTCATTTGTTAGTACTGGTAGAAAGTTACCCAAGTAATGTTGAAAAATGAGGTTGAGCTATGAATTCGTGTTACAAATATTCAGTACATAAGCTACTGTTGTGAGTATTGTGTAATATTACACGTTTTTTCTTGTAGAATGTTATAAAAAATCAAGCAATTATGTACAATAGCAATATACTTATACCACTTAAGATTTAAAGTAAGGTAAAATTGTTCCATTTCTAACGTGGCTTTAATTTTCTCTTTGTTGATTAGAATTTATTGAGTTCATGATTTCCTACCCCCAAAAGAACGAAAAACAACATATTGGAAAAAGTATAGTATACATTTTAGATTTATATCTATTGATATTTATATTGTACTAGCGGGCCCGGCGCGCTTTGCTGCGCATTTCAATAATTTTTTTTGCAAAAGTTGCCCGCGGCTTCGCACGCAATTTCCCGTTGAAAAACAGTACACTATATTCACTTATTCTTTTTCTATCACATTCTAAACATTGCTGAGATAATTGATAGTCGTTTCCATCGTGAGCCTCTTGGGCGTATTATGAAGGTATGTACCATATTCCTGCCTCTATCTAGCTGTTACCACAGGCTTCGCACGCAAATCTTAAGAACCGAAGTCCTTATATTACTTAGTAAATTTTTTTTTTTACTATAATAAATTTTAGATAAAATTAGTGATATCTCCGATGCCCACGATTGAGCTTGCTTTGTTGTCTCGATCGAGAGAATATGTACACACGGAGTTTTGAGAACCATACTTCTGTCAAAAAAAAACAACTAAGGTTGATTTTATAACATTCTTTATATTTGTAAGCCAACGTAAGATAGTAATTATGATATCTGCATTACTCTTCTGATCAAGCATGAGCATGGTTTATATTAAATAAATATTGCAGTTAAAGGTGAATTTTTTACGTCAAATTTGAATTGTATTATCTGGATAGTAAAAGTCTATGTTTAACAGTGATTGCAAAAACAGTTTTTTTTTTTTTTTTTTTTTTTTTTTTTTTTTTTTTTTTTTTTTTTTTTTTTTTTTTTTTTTTTTTACTTTAATTTATTTACAATCTGTTTATATACAACAAACAATAAGTAAATTTGATAATAAATCTTAAGGACATGGTTAATCAAAGTTCATTAACCTTAATTAACATAAACATTTAAGAGATTGTTCATCTTTAAAAATCGATCAGCTAAAGTTTAAGAAATCATGTCTTTTTAGCCGAAATTGATGGTCACTGTTGTCCAGCAGATTAATAGCCAAGTAGTTAGGATGAGAGTTTTAATTTGTTTTGATACTTGATGCAGAACTTTGGAATTTCTTCAGTAACAAAAAGGGATATTCGTGTCTCTGTGAATGACTTCATTACGAACATACCATGGGGCCTGTAATATCTTTCGGAGAACTTAGATTGGAAACGCTGTATAATTTCAATATTTGATGTAGAAGCAACTCCCCACAGTTGAATTCCGTACGTCCAGATGGGCTTTTAGAACAGTCTTGTACAACAACAGTTTGCTTTCTATTGATAAATGGGATTTGTTTCCCAAAAAGCCAATTTAGTTTTTGAAAAATTTTGAATTTAATTGGAGCCTTTTGTTCCATATGTGTGGTTTCCAAGTCAGCTTCCTATCGAGATGTACACCCAGATACTTAGCTTCATTTCTTTGAGGAATTTGAATGTTGTTTAAAAACACTGGTGGGACAGGTGTCATGTTTTTCAACGTTAAATGTGACGTGAAACAGATTTAGTTTCATTCACTTTAATTCTCCAAGTTTTAAGCCAAACTGTGATAGAATTTAAGTTAGTTTGTAGAATTTGTGATGCTACAACATGGTTTGGAGTGAGGATGCCAGTACGGCAGTGTCATCGGCGAATGTTGCTGTCAAAGAATTTTGATATAGTTGGAATGTCTGCAGTGAAAATTAAGTACAGCACTGGTCCTAGTACACTTCCCTGAGGTACACCAGAGTTTATTTCATTCAGATCTGAAAGACAATCATCAAACTTGATTTGAAAATACCTTCGTTCTAAATAAGATTTTATAATGTTGTAAACAGTGTGAGGTAGATGACTTTTTATTTTAAATAGAAGCCCTTCATGCCACACTTGTCAAAGGCTTGACTCACATCGAGAAATGCTGCAGAACAAAATTTTCTTGATTCCAAATCTTGCCTTATTATATTAGCTACTCTATGGACTTGTTCGATAGTGGAGTGGTGCACTCTGAAACCAAACTGATGATTGGGAATTAAATTGCATTCAGTTATAAAAATCTGAAGTCGTTTTAAAAAATAACTTTTCAAATAATTTAAGAAGGTATAGGTAGTAGACTGATTGGCCTGTAGGACATTACTATCGTTTTGAGGTTTTCCTGGCTTAATGGAACAACAATAACTTGAGCCACCTTCCATTGTGATGGGAAGTATTCAGCCTCAAAATAGCATTAAATAACGAAGGTAAGAAAGAGTATGGCTTTCCTAGGAAGCTCCTGTAGTATCTTACCTGTTATTAACTCATAACCAGGGGCCTTTTATGGGATTAAGATTTTAAATCTCATCATATATTTCAGATGGTTTTAAAGGAGCCAATAGGTAGTGAGAGTTGGTTAGGTGAATCAAGAAACTCCTTTACAACATGTCTATTATCAAAAGTTGTTATCTACAGGGTATGGTTTGAAAACATTACTAAAATATGCAGCAAACAAATCAGTTTTCTCTCTGTTACTTTTCGCCCAAGAACCATCTGGTTTAGATATTGGAGGAATGGGCACTTGCGGTTTCTTTGTGCTTTTTGTTACTTTCCATAAAGAATAGTCTGTTGCTTCAGTTGGGGAGAGATTTGAAGTGAATTCTTGAAACCATATGTTTTTTAAGTTTTTAAGCAAAATCTTTAACTGTCTTGATGCACTGTTAAACATTGTTTTTATCTCTTACATTTCTAGAATTTTGCCATATTCTTCGTAAGCGACGTTTTTGAGCAATGTGCTGCTTAATATATATTGGGTAATTGATATTGCCACACGTTGTATTATTAAGTTTCAGGCGTTGCACTCCAAGCAGAATTTCTGAACAGTATAATTAAAAATTTCCACAGCGTTTGTCTATTTCCTCTCTTGTTTTAAGTGATATATTAAGACTTAAACTGTCATTTAACGTTTCATCACGAAACTTCACCCCAGTTTGTGCCTTTATTCGATAAGGACGCGCTGCCTTTTCTTTTCAATACAAGTGATGAACTTATTGATAGGATGACCGGAGAGTGATCAGACGACAAATCAAGAGATGAAACAGCCTCCATATAGTTAGGAGAAATACCTCCCGTAACAAAGAAATCAAGAAGAAGGATCTGGAAATTTTGTTGGGATCTGAAGGCCAATAGGTTGGTTCCCCTGTAGATACGTAACTCAAGTGATTGTCATTCATGCAATTTAACAAATTTCTACCTCTAGGGTTAATCAACCTTGAACCCCACATGACATGTTTGGCATTAAAGTCACCACCTGCTACAAAACGAGGCCCTAAAGTTTCGAAAAAATTCGTTGAATTGAAGTTTGGTAATATTGTGCCTCGGGGGACAGTAAACACCAGAAAATGTAAGTGGTCCCATCCAGTCCTCAACCACTATGCTTGTAGCTTGAATATGATCTACTTGAAATCTAGGTAATTCATAATGTTTTATTTGTTTTCTGATTAGCACAGCGCTACCTCCATGCGCCGTATTGTCAGGGTGGTTTGTAGAATAAAAAGTAAAATTTTGGGATTTTGAAAAAAATTTAAGTTTTGTAAAGTGGGTCTCAGAAATTAACATAATATCTATTTTGTGTATTGAAATAAAAAGTTGAATATCTTGGCCATGTCGGGCCAAGCCATTGGCATTCCAGAGTCCAATCCTATAAAATCTATTCATTTTAGTTTTTGATATGACAGTTGTCAATAGGTTTAATCAATGTACCTATTTGCTGGGCTTGTTGAGACATCATCATTTCGAACTTATTTAAAAATCCATCAATTATTTGATTCAGATTGTGATTTGCTTCTACATTTGATTGACCTGATGCCACTCTAGCATAAGATAAGGTTGGTGATACTGGTTGAGACTGATTACCTGTTGAATTTTGAGTACGAACAGATATAGGTCTATCTACTTCTCGATCTTGCACTGGAGGAGGAGTGTCTTTTTTTAACACTGGTCTTAGAGGGTGGAAAAGCCTTTTTCTTAATATCTTTGTAAAATAGAGCAACCTTTAATAGTTGGCTGGGTGCTCACCACCACATAATACACATTTGGGAGGAACATTTACAGATTATTACAGCTGCTAGTAATCATGATCTGAGCCGCATTTTACACAGCGGTTTTGGTACCAGCAGTTAAGCCTTTGTGTGCCCATATCTTTGACACTTTTTGCAACTGCACCACATCATTACGTTTGTAAGGGGGCTCAAGTACAATTTTGGCATTTAGTAGGAATTCAATTTTAAAAATGTCTTTGTTGTTTGATGCTGGCTCTAAGTCTACAAAAAAAATTGACAGTGGATCTTTAGATTTGCTACTTCTAAGGTTCGACACATTCCTAACTTTGTGGTTATAAGCTTCTATAGCTGTTTTAATTTCCTGGGGTTCCGTAGAGAAGTGCATATTCTTAAGCACTACTCTATAAGCTCTGTCACCCTTTATTTGGTATGTAATGGAAGTTTTACTTTCATGTTAGTTAAATGTTTAACTAATTGCGCGGTAGGCTTCAATAGTATCAGTGTTAAATTTTTACTTTATCTCTAGCTATGCATTTAAATGAATATGACTCTTTTTTAATTACTTGTTCAATGTTTACCATCATTTTTACTTATGTTGACAATGTTGGGGACAAATATAGGTGGAGGCCTCACCTTTCGTCCTACATTTGTCGTCATTCATCGTTTCTTCTTCAGAGCCTAGGTTGACGTTACTCAGCATTTCAAATCTGTTGTGCAATTCAATAGGTCTAGCAGTTTTTGCAACGTACTCTGTAAGGTCTACAAGGTTTCTTAACATCTGAAACGTTGGCTGTTGACAAATGTCTTTTGTTTCTAGTTGTTTCGATTTGCCACTCGTTTTTGATTATTGACATCGTCATTAGAAATAGTTTTTCCTGAAATGATGTTCATTGTTTGCTTATTAGAACAATAATTGGATCATTAGTTATGGTATCAAAATCCAAACAGTTTGAGTTGTTTGAAGGGGCAAATTTTAAGTTGTCCATTACCTTCTCACTTGAAAAACTACTAATAGTAAACAAACACTGAAAACAATTAAAGTTAACGGTAAGGTTAGTTGTAGGAAAAGTACTGGAAAAAAAAAAAAAAGATTACGAAAAAAATCTAAACATTTTTATGTAAATTATGAACAAAAATGTTTTAAGAACTGTTTTATATAGTTTCAAACCACTAATTGGGTAAAAAAACTACATTTTAAATTAAAATAAAGGACACAACACTGAAACAGCACAGCTGGGGTTTCACACATGCAAAAACAGTTTAAACAAAATTTGTCGTTTCTCTTAAGCTTAACTCTATGCTTTTAAAACTATAAGTGTAATATATGTTTACAAAGAACAGCTGATTAAAAAATTTGAAAAGACGTTAACATATGTTTTGCTGCAATGCATTTCTTATGGGTATTTCTGTAACCAGTGGGGCGGAATCCTGAATCGGGAAAGGGAATGGGCATAGCTTATAAACCTTCTCCGTGGAAAAATACATATACGTACAAATTTTCATCATGATCGGTCCAATAGTTCACGATTCCATAAAGGACAAACATACAAACATTCATTTTTATATATATAGATGGACATATATACTGCTCTTTGATATTAGTGGATCAAACCTCAATTGGGGCACAAAATTACCCGTACTGGTCCAAACTTATTCTGTTACCTTATATTGCATTTGTATTAAAGTATACGGTACTACTAGGAGAACTTAGCAAATCCTTATTTGAAGAGGATACTTATTCAGTTTATGGACATGGTTGTAATGCTGTCGAGGAACTTCCAAGGATCAGTTCAATGAATTATAGCACCCGCTCATTTTATGTGGTACTCTTTCATGACATTTACAGCAAGCCTACTTTACTGCCCGTTCTGTTTTAACTGGTATAGAGCATGTATGTTTTCATTCATTCTTTGTGCACTATCAAATTTTTGGTGATATCATATTATTAGTTCTTTGTAGTTTATTCTTTACTTTAAATATAATTTTACTCTCTGAATTTAAATTTAGTTACTGTGAGTATAAACCGAGTATATTTTATATCAAACGTATAAAATGGAATCCTATAAAGTTCACGACCAATATCATCAAAGTAATAATAAATAGCGAAATAGCGTGTTTGTTATTGTTTCTCCCTTCCAGCTTGGATTCTTGCTTCTGCAAGTCTCAATCTACAGTCTTGTCAGACTTCACAGATGCAGACTTCAGACGCCAACGCCATGGATCTTGTTCTGGAAGTCCTAAAGAATTACTGGCGAGGTTGAAGGTCATCAAATATACTTGTGTTTTTTACTTATTTTGATTAGGATAGCTAAACTTTTATCGTATCATGAGAAGTTTTGAATAAATGCTTCAACTATTGCATTTAGACACCTTTGGGTGATAGTTTTAGTTAACTTTGGCTGTAAATGCAATGCTGTCTGTCTGCAGTCAACTACAGAATGCTGATATCTTTTTCGTTTCAAAAACATCTAGACCACATGTTCCTCATCTCGGGTCCATTTGTGAGTGAAGGTGTGCTTGAGTTTCAGGTTATGTTAGGTTTTGAAGACTTATTTTACAGAATATAAAACTTTATAGTTTAAAAAAAACAGTTCATCTTTAATTATCTGGTGAGATAGCTTTCTACCTGTACATAAGCTAAACTTCCACTAGATATATTATAAGTTCCAGCTGGATAGTTGTCTTTAGGTTAGGTTATTTTATTTGGTACAATTTATTTGATTTTATGTTTTTTCCCTATCAGTCATATTAAGTAATTGGATAATTTTTACTTTAGTCACTCTATGTATAATAATCTAAAACCACTTTTATCAATGCTTGAAATAGTCCAGAAAGAAGTGCTGACATTGGGGGCCCTTGCCAAGAGCCTACCTTCCTATTTCATAGCCAAATGTGGTTGCAGTATTATAAGCGACCACCAACACAATGAAATAAACTATCAATTAGAAAGATCTAAACTAGTGAATATAGAAATATATTATCTGTAGATATTCATAATTAATCAGGTACTTTCTGATTAAACGGAGGCCACCTAATCATAGCACGCTGCGTCTGGTGTGGTTAGGCTATTTAGGTTTACTAAATTAACCTCCCTAATCTAACTTTTAGTATTTATTATGTAACTGCCCATCCAAAGTTGCTAAATCCTGTTTATTATTGGTGGCCTCCATTTAATCAGAAAGTACCACTGATCATTAACAGCTGTTTTTATTTACCATAACATTAATATTGTTGAAAATGAATTCAATTAAATGAAGTAAATCACTTACGAACTGATTAGTCTAGTGACATCGGCAATAAAAAATGGCTATAAACATGCAATTATTATCTCAAATGTATTTTTAAACATTGAGCAATGTTTAAAATTGTTAAAAGATAATGACCATGATGGTGGTAATCCATTCAAGTGTTTTAAATGCTGCCAGATATGTTTTCCCTGTAAAGTAATCGTACGCTGCTCAAACATAGTATAAAGATTGGGTAGACTTTAGTAAGCGGCCTACACTCGTCATTCGTTTTGATCGAACATTTCTATATGTTATAAACTTGGATATTATATAATAATCGTAAGCAACAAGATATTATATTATAATTCATTAGCACAAGAATAATAACATGAAACATAACAAAACTTTTTTAAACGTATTAGGTAAACTACAATACAGTATTTACTTGCCTGGATAGCAATGAGCAACCACTTTTATAAAATGAATGAAAGGATTCTCCCCACACAGACGTATTTCCCTGCGGTACAAAAATTCACAGAAATTGTCCACTAGGCAGTCTCCTGATATTCCACTTCTTAAACTTCATTTGACTGCTCACCAAGAACTTTCAATAATTTGGGTATTTGCACTGGTCAGTGGATCAATGGCATTTTTAGATACAAACCCAGGATCAGTTAAATTAAAGTAAGACTTCCACAAGTCTATAACTATTATGATTTCTGGTTTGACATGTTTTAATACCAAAGATATCAGAGTTTCTGCGTCTCTCTTGTTGTTAGGACAGATCTCTAGTCTGTAACGATGCCCTTTTCTATTCCCTTCAGGTACATTTTCTATTAATCCTAACACCCAAATCCCTTCAACTATTCTCCCACGGTTGTACTTTCTTTTGCCTATTTTACATTCATCAACTTCTACTACAACCCCAGAGCCACCCAACTTTCCTCCCTGTCAAATTTATCATCTAGCCAAATGAAGCATACTTCTCTACAGAAAGAAAGCCAGTCACAACTAGTTTTGCTCGACACATTATACTTTTCGTCACTGCGTTCTGATATCAAAAAGTCATAGTTTGTCTATTTCGTAGAGAAATAGTACGTGATAGGAACTATATTTCTCATGCCAAACTTAGAACCTTCAAAGAACGTCTTGGCAAAAGCATTTCTCGTGACTGTGTGAGCATTTTCACCTCTTTTTTGTCATCTAAACACCACCATATTTGCACATCTGACACGAGTTTCACATTTTGTTTTTAGTTTTTGTTTAGATAGTCATAAATATCGAGGATACAATACTCATGAATATCGATGATTGTGGTGGCTGTTTATTATAGTGCAGCCCTCAATGGTCTACCTGAGAGCTAATTATTCAACCTGAGAGCCAAATGTCAACTAAAGAGCTATCTGCCCTACTTCAGAACCGACCACCTTACCCAAGAGGGATTTTCGCTATAGTATAATAAGCGGCCACCTTGACACAACAATCAAATGATTGGTATTAATGATTTTAAAACTAATGAATAATAAAATTTGTGGTACTAATTTATAAGATTCACTTCATATTTGTTGATTTTTTTTTAATGGAAAGTGCACTACTCCCAGATATTTGACTTCAATAGAGAAGACTACACTTGTACATCCTGGATGTAGGCTACGTATATGGTGAATGGAAACCTAAGCCGGTTCACTAGAACGGAAATATAGTGGTTTTTGAGAGGTTGACACTTAGTGCTGATGTCAAACAAACTACTAACTAAAAGCTAACTTGTTCAGGAGCTGACTTAACAAAAACGCAGCATTTTGTAGCATTAAAACTTACTGAGACATTCAATTGTTTAGTAAGCAGCTACTAGGTTACTCAAAAAAAGCTATTCCTAGCTCTTAGGAAATGCTATCTTTTATTCGCTCAAAACCAAGCAGTATCTTAACAAGTTTCATAGATTTGGCAAATGCTAGGTTTTATTCACTTCACCCTTTGTGCTTGTTAAATCTTGTGTAAGCGACTTTAATGATCTTGAGGGTGTCTACCCATTAATCATCTTTTCCAAAAATAGGCTGAGCATGTTTTTTCTACATCCAACTTTTGGAATATTATTTATTACTTTTTATAACTGTATTTTTGTGGCATGTGAAACAATCAAAGTCAATATAGAATTTATTATGTCTTCATCATTGGGTCTAATCACTCAAACAATTTGTGTTTAAGTAATCCTTCTCTAGAATTAAAAAATATAAATACCATAAAAAGGAAATTGAAGGTTAAATTAAAATCTTTGTATGAAACCAACCCAACAAAGTAACTTCATGAAATTGTTTGATAACCTATTTATATGCTTATAGATATTTAAAGCGTAAGGTTTTAACCAGTTGAGGCTCAAAACTTCAAAAAATAATGTATATATTGAAGAGTAACTACACAATCAACATTATTTACTTAACAATGAAAGCCTTATTGCATCTTTAATTTGACATTGCAAAGTGACAGTAATACATGAAATCTATATGTCTACTGTATTTATGGATATTTGTAAATGTGAGTAGTCCAATAACAACTGATTTTCATTTATAATCAGTTTATCGACTAGTTATTATTTTGGTTACTCAAAGTATGAAAAAAATTATTATAGTAATGTCTTATTCAGTAGGCATAAAACGTTGCCTAATTTCGGTTACATCCTTATCTGTTGAAACGATTGACTCAGGTGTGGTAACTAATGTGTTTCTGAATTTTTTTTTTTTTTTTTGCACACCAAACCTCAATGTGAAGAAGAAATACATAATGTTTCTAATTTTTAATACATAACTGCAACATCTAGAAACTCATGTTGATACTGTTACTTTTTCAGATAACATGGCTGTTAAAATACGGTATGGGAGATGATGAAGCATATGAATGTAATCACTTGTGCTTCAGTCCTAACAAAGATGAACTTAGATTTATCCCAGATTGTGATCTTATAAGCTCTGAAGACACAGACAGTAAAAACGATACCTGCATTAGAAAACCTCGAAAATTAAACCAGTTACACCCAAGAGCAAATACAGTGTTCAAACTGTTGAATTCAGTAAGAACACAGTTTGAAAATACTTGGGAAGAAGCCACATTTAGAGATGATAATGTCTCTGTGATACCAAGTTCTGATTTGGTAAATAGCATGGATTCTTATATTGTAAGTACTGGTTATCTTGTACAAGAAAAGGATAATTTATATTTGATATATAGTTTTTACACTAATCAGTGTACATCAGTCAATTTAATCTACTGTCATGCCTATTTAAAACCCGCTCTAGACCCCTGGGAATTCCTATTAATTACATTGTTTTGTAGAGTTTACCAAAATATTTGTAACTGAGTTGTTCATAAAACTTTTTGTCCTTTTTTGTATGTCTTGTCTAACAAGACAGTTAGTTTCACTGGTTACTATAATATTTTTTTAAATTGTGATCTAAAAATGCTTTGACAACTTATAGCTCTGTCAGAAGTGTGTCCAAATTACATATAGTGTTATCTACATTTTCACCATAGAATACAAAATTGTAAGGTTCATTAGGATAATCTAAGCACTCAAAAAGATTTTCAAGGTATAACCCTATTTCCCTCTCACAATTTGTTCGATAATATCTAATATATCATCACAATAGAACTACCTGGTGGACCAACTGTGGCGGCTATTATTGGTAGGCAAAGTCATTAAGAATTCATCATCACTTTTGTTGATTTTTAGTTGTTCTAGTGTTATACGATCTTCTATATCTCCTTCAAAGCCCTATTCACTACTGTATAAGGAATTATTCAATAAAATGACCACTTTCACTTGATCGTAATAACAGTTCACGTGTCATCACTGCATCTGACAGAAAAACACAACCTCAAACTATGCAGCTGGTTTCTTATTTGTTTACATTCTTTCACACAGATACCAGTGCATGTTTTAGAGTTAGTGCAGTATGAACATTATTATTATAATCAAATCAAATCAAAAATATCTTTATTTACGTTATCGTCAAGATAAGTATAGTGGTCATACAATATTACTGAGGAGAGCAAGTACAATTCTGAGTAATTTTTTCAAAAGTCTGGTTGAGTTTGCCAGCTCATGAATTCTTCAATGCTGTAGAAGGGTCGATTGAGAAGCCAGGTCTTCAAGTGACGAGCGAATTGTTGTTGATCCACTTTTTTTCAGCATCTCTGGCAAACAGTTCCACATTTTGGCGCCGATGTAACTTGGCTTATGTTCAGTGCTGCGGAGTCGGTGCACAGGAAGGCAGTAGTTCAGTGGCCCGTCTGGTGTTGTAGTGATGGAATTGCTCACCCCTTTCTGCTATGCCTGGAGTCTTGATGTGGACATACGTTACTGTTTCCAGGATGTACAGGCCTATGACTGTTAGGATTTTGAGGTGCTTGAAAGCATCCCTGCAAGACTCTCGTGGTTGGAGATTACCCAGTATTCGTATGGCTTTTTTTTTTGTTTCAAAAGTATGCGTTGCAGGTTGCCAGAAGTTGTCCTCCCCAAGCTGCTATCCTCCCATAGCGGATATAGGATTCAAACAGGGAGAAGTATGCAATCTTCGTGGGTCATGGTGTTTCCTATATTTTTTATTCGTCGTATTACATACAGTCTGGTGCTTAGCTTTTTTGCAGAGGTTGTTGATGTGTGGTGTCCAAGAAAGGTCTTGGTCAACTGTTACCCCAAGGTACTTGGTAAAGGTGGTGTCATCGGTCTCTGGTAGCCTTGGAGTTTTTTTCTACACCTCCCTAGAATGAGCTGTTTTGTCTTCTTCTCGTTCACAACTAGGTCATTGTTATGACAATATTGGATAGCCATATTCACTGCTGTGTATGCATCTATTTCTAGTTGACCAGGAGTTCTTCTGCCGAGCAAGAGCACTGAGTCATCAGCATACATGATGCAGTTGCTGTATTCCTGTATATACTTAGGGAAGTCATTTGTGAAGAGAATGAACATAATGGGTCCCAACACAGAGCCCTGGGGTACACCTCTTGTGATCTTTTTTTGTGCTTGACCTGAACCTTTTTCCGTTTCTCTATTACTGTTGTATCTTAGCTCAACCATTTGTGTGTTCGTTCCGTTAAGTAGCTGGTAAACCATGCTTTTGAGGTTCCACGAATTCCAAGTGTCATTAACTTTTTCAGAAGGTGTTCATGGTCAAGACTATCAAAGGCTTTACTATAGTCTAGAAAAATGGCAGTTGATGTGTTCCCATCTTCATGCTGATCTAGTAGGAACTCTACAAGATTAATCAGTGCTGTGGTTGTAGATTTACCAGGTAGGAAGCCGTGCTGATATTCTGTTAAGAGATTGTTGTTTTGAAAGATGTTCGAGAAGTCTAATCAGCACTAATTTTTTTCTATTACTTTGGATATGGTTGGGATTAGTGAGATAGGCCTGTAGTTGCCTGCTTTTGTGGCATTCACCTTGTTTGAACTTGGGGTACACTTTTGAAAGTTTCAGGGCAGACGGGAAAACTCCTGATGAAAAAGATAGATTAGTAATGTGCACCAGTGGTTCTATAAGTTCGTCTTGGCACTTTTTCAGGACTATGGTTGATAAGTCATCGTATCCTGCTGAGGGCTTTGACTTCAATCCACTAATAATTTTGGCAGCTTCTTCTGAATTTAGTTGGCTTCAGTGTCAGGTTGGGATGTAACTATTTTCGGTCGGAGTAAATGGTTGTTTATTGTTCAGCCATTGTTTTATGATGGTTTCTTCAGCCATGTTGACAAAAAAGTTGTTGAGATAGTCTGCCATCCGCACTGGGCTGGGACGTAACCTGGCCACCTACCTCGAGTTGGGTGAGGGCATTTTTGTTTTCTTTGGCTGCCTTTCTAAGTTTATGACATCCCAGATGGCTTTTGTTTTATTATCCGCATCTGTTATCTTAGCTATTGTGTCTTGTTGTCTTAGGTGGCGGAGTTGCAAGTCATATTCTTTCTTGAGATGGGCAGCGTGTCTTTTATGTTCCTCGCTACCAGTGGTGTTGTAAAGCCATTTTGAGCGAAAGAAGAAATCTTTGCCTCAATTTTTTGAGCATTAGGGTTGTGGAGAGTGTGTTTTATTTTTGTTTCCGCTTCTTTTGCACCTGGTATGTTTCACTGGACATGCTTGATTGAGTGCTGCAAGAAGAGTTCGGCTGAAAATTGTCATATGCTTCATTAACTTCATTGGAGTTGTATACTTCTGTCCAGATTTCTTGACTAAGGAGATGTTTCATTGTCAGTATGTTTCTGTGACTCATGTTTCTACCCCTCCCAACAAGTTGTGGTTGGCGTTTGAGTTTTTTCTTCCCTTTATGAACACACAGTTGTCCCGTATGATCTGATATGCTGGTTTCCTATTACCTTTACAGTGATTTCTTCTTCTCTGATGTTGCAGCATACACAGTCGATGGATGTTCTTGATGTTGGTGTTATCCGAGTGGCAGGGAGGTTCTTTCTATAGAGGTTGTAGCTTGCCAGG
Source organism: Homalodisca vitripennis (assembly GCF_021130785.1). NCBI lineage: Eukaryota > Metazoa > Arthropoda > Insecta > Hemiptera > Cicadellidae > Homalodisca > Homalodisca vitripennis. The sequence continues at coordinate 179,820,259 of NC_060209.1, read as the reverse complement.
GTCCTCGATCAGTAGTGTTGTGTCGTTTTGATTTTTCAGGCAGTCGATATTTATGTCACCCATTAGAATGATGGGGTGTTGCTGAGACTGTAAGTTTTCTAGGGCTTCAGCTAGCACTTCTAGGCCAGACTCGAGGTTGTTATCTGGTCTGTAAATACCTACTATAATGAAAATTGACTTGCCCACTTTTTGCTTAATGGCAGCCACTTCACAACACCATTTCTATTGAGAGATCTTCGATAGTGATGATAGCCTCACTGTTTTTTCCTTAAGATGTTCTTTCGTGTAGATAGCTACTCCCTCCCTTTAGATGCTGTTTTCCTGCTGTAGTCAGAAATCAGTGTGTACCCAATAAGCCTAGTGTTCAGGAGTGTTTCTTTATTTTGGCCGTGTTCGGTTACAATCAAAACATCTGGTTTTTGTATTTCCAGGAGAGAATTCATTCTATTAATTTTGTTAGCAATTCTGTCTGTAATTTTGGTTGTAATATCGTGAATTGTGTTTTGCATTTGATTGGTTGGTAAAAAGAGGTGTGTATTTCTCTGTGTCTGGAACATTGAATTCATGAATACCCGAGTTTTGTAGCGCGTTCTCTTCTGTGGAACAGTTTCTAAAAAATACTGTTTTTGAACTGTCCTATTAATGGTATGTTGTGGAGGTGAGTAGTTGTCCTGGTGATTTTATTTGTACTTCCACAACAGTTCTGTTACCCTCCTGAATTGGGGTATCCAGTGGTCTTGTTATAACAGGTGGTGTTCTGTTTTTGTGACGGGGTTTGACAGACTCCCCCCTATCATCTGTTGGTCAGTTTGTCGTTTTGGCTGGAGCCTTGAGTCATACAGGTGGTGTTCTGTTTTTGTGACGGGGTTTGACAGACTCCCCCTATCATCTGTTGGTCAGTTGTCGTTTGGCTGGAGCCTTGAGTCACACAGGTGGTGTTCTGTTTTTGTGACGGGGTTTGACAGACTCCCCCTATCTTAATCTGATCCAAGTTCTTGAGCAGCTAAACGTTGTTTTAATTCATAGCCATTTGCAATGAAACGCTAAAAAAGTTCTTTTTTCCTTTTTTAGCAGGAGTATAGTTAGGTTTTAATTAGCGCATTGTTCCTCACTATTTTGTGACTTTGAGCTGCAGTTATATGTTTTTCTTTGATAAGTGGTACATCTTGAATTTGTGTCGTTAAGGCCTTAACTGCATTTTCCAAACTGTTTTGCCTATCTTTTAGCTGAGCGAGATCGATGAGAAAGCTTGAGGAAACAGTTGCAGGCTGAGTGGCGAGGTGTAGGGGTTCAGCTTGAGTTCCCTTGTTAGAGTATTTTGTTAACTCTGAATGTTGAGTTTTTTGGGAGGTAATTTTCTTTTCAAGAGTACTAATTGTATTTTTCAAATGATCTATTGTTTTGACATAAGTCATCAACTAGTTGACCTTGTTGGCTATCATGTTCTTCAAAAGATACTTTGTGCGTCCATCCGAAGTTTTTTTTCCTTTTCTAGTTGAACTTGTGTTTCAGAAATATTATGAAGCAAATCTTCTATTTTACCAATATACTTATTTTCTTCAGCTTCAAATTTAAAAATTTTTTCTTCTAATAATTCTATTTTGATCTCTAGCCTCAAATTTTTTTCTTTCAAAAAATTGTTTTCCTCTAACAGAGAGCTGCTCCTATTTTGGCAGCTGCTTGTAACTTTTTCCCCATTGTCTTCAAGGTTTTCTAAAATGTTATTTTCACTAAGACTGCTCTCTAGATCATTTATGGAAGAGAACAACAAATTTGGGATGCTGGAGCAGACGGGGTCGTTGGTGTGGCATCAACAGTTTCTCTGCAGCTGCTGCCTGCATCTCCAAATATCAATTTCATTGCTTGTCAATTTTTTAAAAAGATTTTTCTGGGATGTTCTGACAGCCTGCATGGTACCACATATTACAAGGGCCAGTGCATTTAATTCCTGAATACTTGACACCTATTGAGCAAGAGCCACATGGAAATTTTGGGGGCATTTTCCCTGTCAGAATATTTCAGTTATTATGAATGTAATGACCACGGTATTGTCAATGTTAAAATCATTCATATATTTACTATTTAGTATTAGTGAATAATTTAATGAATTATTGACCTGGTACCAATTGAGGAAGAAGACGGTACAGTTTTTGAAGGAAGGTTTTGGTTGGTTCCTCTTGTCTAGTGAATATATTAAGCGGCTTTGAATGGAGGTTTTGGCTTATTCCTCTTGTCTGGTAAAAATATATTGAAATTGTTGTTAAAATGCAATATTTTGAGGAGTAATACAGTCTTGAAATAAATATTTAAAAACAAGAGATGTTAATTTGATTTCTTGGTAGTCAACTCCTTGTCAACCAAAGGTGACAGTACAGTATTAATCTACTGCAGTCAGCTGGAGGAGTTGGTGTAGGTCGGTGCTGCTGACATAGTATGTAGGTCAGCACCGCTGACATGGTATGTAGGTCAGCACTGCTGACATAGTATGTAGGTCAGCGGCTTGTTGCGTATGGTATGGCACCAGTGAGATTGTCTTAGCGGTGATGAGTTTTCAATCAACAGCTGTTGTAAACAGTGACTTATACAAGCAACTTGTGTGTTGGCAGTTTTTGTGACGTCACTGACAGTTAGTTCTCTTTTTATTACTATTGTGTATTGAGTTAAGCATTTCTGTAATAAATAATTCAAATATTCTTTGAATTTGCCTTAAATATTATTTATGATATTTGTTTTAGGCTCTTAGTTGTGTTTTATTGTCTGGTTAATGAGTTTAAGCTACTGAGTAAGGCTTTGTGTAGCAGTGTGTCTTGTTTCTTGGAAATTTTCTTGTGTTTCAAGGTATTAAAGTCTTAGTTCTCTCTTTCTAAAGTGTACTTACAGTAGAGAAGTACGTTTTGTAGAGTAGCCAGGTAGTATTTGTTGGTTTTTAACCACCTAAACTTCACTAAAAAGAGGAGCACTATCACAGTATATGATGAATGTCCGCCATCTTGGATTTGGATCTTGGATTTGGATAACTTGGATAACCTCGTGCATGGCACCTAAAGCCTCACATAATTGTTTTTATCCAACCACTACTAAAAATAGGCTGGGATGTCTAAAAGCTGTACTTGTGACCTTGACTGTACCACTGTAGCTCTGTACCTCCAACAGTCCTCTGTCATCAGCCAACATTACCTCCTTCCCTTCTGCCTAATTAATTGCTATGCTAGCCTGTCCGTGTTCCTATACCAGTGAGATCCGTTGACATTGTCTATTTCTAGACTGTAATCTTAGTTATCACACAACAAGGGCATAGCCAGTGTGGGGTTCCAAGAGGTCCGGACACCCCCAAATTTTTTATTTTTTAACTACTTTTTTAGTAAACAATTATTATTATGTAAATAATTCAATATTACTGACATGTACTGCTGAAAGATCGTTCTCAACAAAGAAATAACTTTTTAAGGAACAAAATGGGGCCTTTCTCTGTGTCCACTACGGGAAAATATCAGTTGTCTGGACCCCCCAAAAATTTTTTCTAACTAGGTTATTGTCCCACAATTTGTGGCAATGTTTACGTTTCGGTAGATGTTAAGGTAAACCAATTTGATCATGGCCCTCAAGATGGATGGCTTTCATTTCACTGGATTCGCTACAAAACAGTCAAAAATAACAAATGAATACAGGAGCATGAAACAAAATGAGCCAATACGTGTACTGTGGGTCCAGTACTTTTACTTGGTCATCACCATTATGAAACAGTTCACTGCTGTACTATGTTGCAGTTACTGGTATGCTCATACCGTCTGAGTACAAAGAATGATACCATTCTCTCATGCCAGTTGTCACTTTCAGTATGCCAAGTATGTGCATTTGAACTATGCCAAGTCACACAGTCTCTTACTATATAATGTCATTTTCAACAAGTACAATTATTAGTGCAATCTGTATCTTAAAACCCCCTCCCCCTCTTGTCTCACCTCCACCACCAGGGACTTTTAGTCTCTTTATTAGGAATAAGGTACAAATATACTAATTTCCAAAACTATTATAATTTTTTTTCTGTTAATTTGATGGTTCTTCATAAAGGTCCGAGATAAGACCTATACACTAAAGATTAATTATTTACATTAGTTCATAACTAATTGTAAGAACTCATGAAAACCCTAATGTCACTCATATGAACTCAACATTCCTCATAAATATTTTATACAGAGGCTTGAAAATTACAAACGTTTGTTTACAATGAAGAATGTAATGGTGTTCATGTTTGCACCAATGGGGTTATGGGCATGATACAGTCAAAAGAGTTAGGATGTGAAGACCATGATTAATTATAGATTAAATGTGTATGTGACTAAGACTATCAGACAGATTTTAGTGATGTTTTGGAACAGATTGAGACCAAGGTGAAGATTACTGCTGATCTTACAGTTGGAGCAGCGATGGATGAAGCCGCAATGGGCTTTTAGTACAATATAGAACTTTTAGTACACACTTCCATAAGTCATTTTATACTTATTTTTAGTTTTTAAAGTAAAGTAAACTGGGGTCTTAATATGACACTTTGGACACCACCTGTAATTGTCAAGACACAAGACTTGTAACTTGTTTATTATTAGTACAGTGTAAATAGGAATAATCCAATTATCACGTTAGCTGTCAATATTTGTTTACTTTTCTTGTAACTGAGATTTAGGTTATATCTAACCAGCATAAGATATCCAGATAGAACTAGACAGTAAAATTTTCAGTTTTTGGTTGACGAGATTTGTTACACAAGCTAGTCTTGGCAGACAAAATATTAGCGTTGGATGGTAACATCAGTGACGGCCAGATCTGTGAAAGCCAGTTGTGTGTTTTCAGTGTGAAAAAATAAAGTGTATACAAATTCAAAAATCTAATGAGTTTCGATGTAGAGTAACTATTTGGTAAGTAAATTGCCTTTTAAAACTTGACAATTTAGGAATGGGTAGTCAGATGGGCATGGCATTTAATTACTTACATTCGACCATCATAGCAACATAACTGTTAAACTCAAATTGATTGAATCTGGAGATTTTATTTTATCTGACAATTTGTTGTTCACCTCACTAAAGTATGTAAGTCAACAATATCTACTTCAACTCCAGCAGTGCGGTGGGTGGCAGAATGGTTTCATTCAAGGTGCTTCCATCCATTTTTATTTGACATGTGTAAACTAAAGTTATATTTATGGTTTCTCCTAATTTTCAGGATCCAAAGAACAAGATGGTTCAGAGTAACAGAAAACGCAAGCGAGGAGATGCTGCTTCAGATGAGGAACTGAGTGACCGACAGGAGAAACGTGTAAAGAGACACTCCGATGATTGGAAATATAAACAAGTGAATCGTCAAGAACAAGCTCACGCTATGTCTGCAAGTGATAGTGAGAACTCTGATGAACATGTTTCAGACAAGAACCAGAGTTCAGAACGACTAAATGGGTATAATACACATTCCAAAAATACAAATGTTTGCAATGGTCACTTTTTAAACAATGAAGATAACAGTTTAAGTGAGCAAGAGGTTTATTTAGATATGAAACATTCCAATGTTTCAAATAATACTAATGAAGATGCCAATGTGAATGACCAAAATGATTCTGAGGAAGAAATTGAGAATAGTGAAGATAGTGATAGTAACAATAGGTTTATAGAACCTAGTCCATCTGAAAAGCGAAGTAGTATAGTTGGAATAAAATCAAATTCAAAGTCTGCATTAGAAAACCAAAATATAAATGCAGTTCATGAGAACGTAAGTTAATGTTATGCTTTTATTTCACGTCACTTTTTAAGAACTTTAAAGTAAACATTTTTTCTCCTACATACTTAAATCGTACATTACAGATTATTCACAGTTCTCCTTCTTACGAAGATTGTATTACTTCATTAAACCTCCTAGTTAGAAATCTGGAGGATGTTTACCCTAGGTTTACCAGTTATTCAAATCTTGGTTTTAGTCCATTTGTTACTACATATCTGTTAAATTCAAGTACTGTATTTACATTATTTGAAACATTTGTAGTATGCAATTTTGTGTGTGTAAAAATACTAAGGTTACCTGGAAATTTTACTCGAATAAACCAATATAACGAAATATTAAATGACTTAATAGTAAATATAATAGTCATTGTCATAATTCTCTATTAAGTAATTCATTGACAATAGTAATGAGTCATATTAACCTACACAATACATACGTTTCAGTCTTTTCATAAAATATACAACAAATTATAGCAAATCATGGTATTTTGATAGTTATTTAATTAAGGTTTGTAGTTGACGGGCTCCGATTCTTCTAGCCTGTAGAAAGGGTGGTTTTGCAGCCACTTTTAGATAGGTCTAGAAGGATGTTTAGATCTCAGAATACATTCCTACAGGAGTCCTGTGGGCCTAAATTGGAAAGAACATGTATCTATTGGCTTCTTCTGGAGTACTAGGACTCTTTGAGGTTTCCTTTGGAGAAGCTTCCCAAGCTTCCAGTATATAGCTCCTTAGTACATACAGTGAATAGCTTAACATTTTGTAGAGTTTGTCAATGTGAGGATTTCATGTCACTTTGATCATCTACTCCAAGGTACTATTTTTGGTGCACTCTTGTTGATCGATGAATTTCTGTCGCTCTATCCTATTTTCTTCTCAGAAGGATTTTTTGACTTTTGTTCTTGTTTAAGGACTAGGTCATTTGCAGTACAATACTGTTGAGCCATCTTTTTGCTATAAAAAACATTATTTCTAGGATTTCAGGTGTTTTATTCTGGAGAAGGAGTTTAGTGTCATCTGCATACATAAGAGACCTGCATTAGCCATAAAGGTAACTTGGCAAATCATTTACATATATAATGAATAGAATCGGTCCCAATATAGATCCTTGAGGGATTCTTTTGGATATGACCTTATTCTTGGAGCTCATTGTTTAGATTTGGTAGTTACAGTTGTTTATTCCACAACTTCAATGTGGTTGGATAGATAACTTTCAGACCATCTTAATGTACTCTCTCTTATACTAGTGTTTTGCAAGTTACTTAACAGCAAATCATGGCTCAAGCTGTGAAAGCCTTACTATAATCTAATAGGATAGCAGTTGCTGTTTCTCGTCATTCAAGGGATTTTATGAGGTGTTCAGTTATGTTTATTATAGCTGTGGATGTAGTGTCCAGCTATAAATCTGTGCTGTTCTTCTGGCAGCAGACTGTTGGTTATCAAGTGATAGCAACCTTGATCAGGTAATTTTTCAACAATTTTAGAGAAGGTGGATATAACTGATATGGGCCTCTAGTTTTCTTGTTTCATTTTATCTCCTTTGAGTTTTGTATGTACCTTAGCCCGTTTTAGCATGCTTGGGAATGTCCTTCTGCAAATGACTTGTTGATTACATAAACTTGAGAATGTGATAGCTCTTCCGCACAAGCTTTTACAAGATTTGAGGATATTTCATCAAAGCCAGCCGGTGTATTTTGGCTTTAAGGATTTGGTGTTATTTATCACTTCTTGAAGGTTTGTGGGCCAGAGGACGAGGTTTTGAACGTGTTAGTTATGAGGGGCCTCACATGGAGTTGTGCTCTTGAGTTTATTGCTAGCTAAGGCCTGTTCAGCAGAATTGCTCTGCAATTTCAAAGGGATCTGTTTTATCTCTGCCACCAATTGTAATCTTAAGTTCATTGCAGTTATGTTGTTTGGGCTGCCTTTTGCTGTTAGTTACAACCCAAACTGCTTTAATTTTATTGCTTGTCTCAGTTATATAGGCAGAGTTTTGTTGCTTTCTTTAGGGCAGCTTATGGGATTATTATTATGGGGTCATTTCATGATGGGAGAGTTTCCCTGTTAAACAAATACTTGTTTGATTCTACCTCACTCAATTGTACTTACCTGCATATATCTATTATAGGTTGTGGAATCTTTAAATATTAAATGATTACAAATATTTGTGACCTTAGATAACAGGGAAGAGCAGATGTTTAGTAATAATTTCATTTATGTTACTTGATAATTCGTCTTAGTTTAGCTGACTCCTCATCTTGTATTATTGCTTTAAATAAATTTAAAGTAATCATATTTTTACTGTAAAAAGAATTTTTTTTATAGTTATATCGAACTCCAAAAATTACCGAAGAAGATGAAGAGGAAATTTTACAGTTTTCTTCTTTGTTGAGTGAATCTCTACTAGAGAAAAACAATGTTTGGATTCTCCAATGTCCTGCACAAGTAAGTTAAACTATTTTCTAAAAATAGAGTATATAAAAGGATGATGTAAAATAGGATTCGAGACATTTGGCGTCATTGTATATTTCAATGAATAGAATACTATGTTTCAAGGATTGAAATCTATCCTTTTCTTCAGGTGTCAAAAGATTTAATACAAAGTTAAGCAACCACAAAAATTAAAAACTTCACAAAGTATAGGAATTAATTCGAACATAAAAAGTCATACCCTAGAAATCAATACCTGTGAATCTAGAGTGAGCTGCATAAGTATAAACTATATCATTACACAAAATAGGTCCACTGTATACACACTCACACACACAAAGTAGTTATATCACGTAGTGAGCTTTGATTCACCTATATACTCGTATTTAGCATTTTTATATAGTTATGTTCATGTAATATACAGATATACTTGAAATGAGTGATAATTTGATTTTTATGCGTTATTTCCTATCTTTGTGAGGTCCGGTATGTAAGGGGTAGTGAACTCCATGTAGTCGAGGCGGGGGTACATACCTACTTGGCTACAGTCATACTGAGATCCTGCGGTGCGAGGTTGCCAAATTGTTTATCGCGATGGTTCCATCACTCTCTGCCTATCCGAGTCAGTTAATTATTTTGGAGGCGATGCATCTGTCCTTGACTTTATATTTATTAACAATACACGGCTAAATGAAAATCCATATTGCTTTCATACTTAAGCTTGTGAATTACTATCACACAGTAAATTACTGTCATTATTATACACGACAGTACCAAAGATTTGGTATTATGAAGCCAAACTATAAAAGTAGTAGTTTTTTTAAACTATAAAAGTATACATGGTTTTAACACAAGGTATTGTCCATTATGTAACTGTATATTTAAATATACCAGCTACTAGTTAACAATAAATAAATGAAAGATTCAGCCATAAGTACCATGCTATTAGTTTTTCCAAAAATCAAAAATATTGTTAACTCATAGTAATGGTTAATTTATAATTTTAACCCTCTATCTGTTAGATGACTAGTGACTAGTCGCTAGAAATTGTTAAATCACCAGTCACTAATCGATTTTGCAGTTATCTATTTAATCAAATTTTACAGAGACAGACAGGACAGGTTGGCAACCCTGGCTATACCCCAATAAATATGTGTGATGTTGTGTTTAGATGGACTGCAGCGGTTTGGTGAACCAGTGCCTGAACCTGAATGGCAGTTGTCAGTTGGCTGTGAGAGCCTCTGTGTTTGAGGCTTACAGAGACAGACAGGACAGGTTAGCAACCCTGGCTATACCCCAATAAATATGTGTGATGTTGTGTTTAGATGGACTGCAGCGGTTTGGTGAACCAGTGCCTGAACCTGAATGGCAGTTGTCAGTTGGCTGTGAGAGCCTCTGTGTTTGAGGCTTACAGAGACAGACAGGACAGGTTGGCAACCCTGGCTATACCCCAATAAATATGTGTGATGTTGTGTTTAGATGGACTGCAGCGGTTTGGTGAACCAGTGCCTGAACCTGAATGGCAGTTGTCAGTTGGCTGTGAGAGCCTCTGTGTTTGAGGCTTACAGAGACAGACAGGACAGGTTAGCAACCCTGGCTATACCTCAATAAATATGTGTGATGTTGTGTTTAGATGGACTGCAGCGGTTTGGTGAACCAGTGCCTGAACCTGAATGGCAGTTGTCAGTTGGCTGTGAGAGCCTCTGTGTTTGAGGCTTACAGAGACAGACAGGACAGGTTGGCAACCCTTGCTATACCCCAATAAATATGTGTGATGTTGTGTTCAGATGGACTGCAGCGGTTTGGAGAACCAACGCCTGAACCTAAATGGCAGTTGTCAGCTGGTTGTGGGAGACTCTGTGTTTGAGGCTTACAGCTACAGAAACAAACATGATAGGTTGGCAACCCTGGCTGTACCTAGCGAGAGCAACAATTTCCAACTGCGTATGTATTAAAAAGTTTCAGAAATTTTTTAAAAATTATATAAATTCCCAAGTTTTCTGAACTGTAATATATTGATAATGAATCAACTATGCAAAAAGTAATTAAGTACCTTTATGATAAGTTTTACTTTAATTTTTGTTTGTTTTTTAATGATAACAAAGGTGTTTGGAGTTGATTGATAAACATTGTTTTTTACTCTTTACTTAATGTGCAGAATCAAATTATTATGTAGTGTTACAGTTTTCTTAATTAGGTGTTTTTGAATAAAGAGAAAGTGCCAGAAAAGAAAGAATGATTGAATAGCATACCCTTAAAGGTCATCTTCACAATTACTACTCTCATTTGTTTCTGAAACGAGTTAATCTACGTAAACGTTTTCAATTTCTAATCCACTTTTTAAGCCTTGGTACCCAATATTTGTGAAGTCTGTTGAGTTCATATGAGTGACTGGTTATAAAAATCTTGCAAATAAGCTCATCTTGACCATATCTATAGGACTCATGTATGATCGGTAATGTTAAACAATTAAAAGTATGATAATAATTTTAGTTAAAAATATCAAGGTTCTTCACTAATTTCTGTGGATGGGCTGTGATTTATTTCAAAACTGTTTCTTAACGAGCAAATTAGAAGTGAACAAAAATATAAACAAATATTTATTTAGGTCTGTTCTGAAGTTTCTGAGATTTCGAGATAAGTCAGTTAGTGGTATTAATATGGACTGGCAAAGTAAATTATTGTATCTTTTTAAGCTATAATAAATTTAAATTTTTTGTTTCATATTACATGTTTGTCCCTATTTCCAAAGTCCCTCATTTCAGGGATTAAATAAAAAATGTAAACTCATGTTTAGCACTTCATTTAAAGGGACTAGGAAAGCCCTATAACAACAATGTTAAATTTTATAAATTGGGTACACTTTTCTCAGAAACCATTGTAGCTATAGACAATATTTTTTTGTTGTGGGTTGTTGTAATATATATCTAACTACCAAGGCACGATATTAGCTAAGCTAAGGCCATCAGCATGCTCCTGTTCCTTCTCGAGGAACCAGTCTTCTCTTGTTTGTAGCTATCCTGGCCTTCGTAGTCATAATTCATCATTCGTTTTGTTAGCTTTTTTTAATCGTAAAACAAAACCACAAAGTGCATGCATCAGGTTCTGGTGCACAGCGGTGGTGAATCTGATTAGGCCTAGTGTAAGATCTCAATGCCCCAACCAAAGCTAGGCATTGTAAATTTTTGTAAATATATTTTTCTAACAATTAGGGATGTGTGTTCACAATACAGAATGTGTTTAGTGGATAAATAAAATGTTTTTTTTTTTTTCAAATGAGAAGAACATTTGAACATTACTTCTAATTTTAAAGATTTAAAGTTTGAAATGTAAGAAAATGTATGCTTTCGGGATTCATAAATATGATGAGTTATGCTACATAATTTTGTTCTTGTTCTTGTTATTGATAAATTATATGTTATTGCTAACTCTTGATGTGATGTAATACTGTTTCATGTAAGGAATAACTGTTATTGTTTTAATATAGTATGTTACCAGGGTTATGTCAATTTTCATAAAAAATGCTCTTTTGTAAGTTTTATCAGTATAAAAATAAAAATGTATTAAATAAGTCCATCAAACTATATATTGGCTGAAACTAGAGAAATGTATAAATAGTTTTTACATTGTGGAATTTGGATTTAGTACAAATATACCACTTCTGTAGGTATGGTCCCACCCTCCTAAAACAAAAAATATATTAAAAAGTTTCAAATTAAACAAAATAATTTTATTATAAAAGTATGCATAATAAAAATATTCAGATTTTAATGAAAAAAATTATATATGACAATGCATAATCAAGTAACTTTTAGTATTTCTTATATTTTTTATAAAATACCCTTGCAAAACATGGAACAGTAGCCTGCCAATAGAGTTAATTTAGTTGCCAGTTCTTGGGTTAACAATGCTCTCATACACCTAACTTCAAAGTGTTCAGTAACACAAAAACATTTTTGGAGACTATTTTACACAAAATTGTTGAAACTTGTCTGCTAAACCCGTATATATCTGTTTGACTGTGACCATTATGTCAACAAAGTATTCAAAAATACTAATCAATACTGTTTAAGTTATAATACAGGTTGTACTGTATAAAACTCAAACTCTTGCCAAAATTGCTGGTAACTACTTTGTAAATTAGATTTTGTTCATGCTCAGGATAATACTTAAACAGAAAATGAAATACTTTCTTAAACAGTTATTATACAAATTTTAACAGTATAAAAAAAATGTATATGCGATTTCCCGCTCCCTTGTTAAAGATGTCATTCAATAGCAACAAAACATTTTGGGTATATTTATTGGAGTTTATCTGGAACAGTGTGCATTATGGAATGTTTAAAAGCAAAAGTTGTGTCTTACATGTGTGTAAATATAACTGCTGTTCTAAGAAAAGTATAGAAATAGCTTCACATGTTTCTTTTGTGCTTATTCCGAAGACTTGCAGCAATGTTTTGAAATCGCACAACTGAACTTTCAAGTTTTTATAACTTTTCCTGTTTGCTTAAAATTGAAGCTTGGCAATATTGCGGTCTTTACCAGTTATTGTTTCTTTCAAATTCATTTCTCCTTTTTTCAGTAGAATTGTAAATTCTTCAGAGTATTTCTTGAAAAAATTCCTGATTCATCTCAAATAGTTTTTAAACTCTTGAGGCTCACTGTCGACCAGTTCAGAGAGTAGATTCATGTGTTCGAACTTGTTTGCAACAGAAGTAGGTTTTCGATTAATTGTTTCTTATGTTTACAGGTCAAGTTCCCATCACTGGAAATATAATAGTAGAGGAGGCAATTCAGTTCAATAGCAAAGCCAAGTTCAACATCCCTGATCCACCTTCGTGTGTGGAACTGCCTGAAAACCTGAGAACGAGACACCCGCTACTTGGATTAGGTCAGTTTCACATTTATTTATGTTTAAAGTGAAAGAAGTGCAAAACTTATTTATTTCTACGCATTGGATTCTCCTCTTTTTTTGGTACAAAAAACATTCATTCTTAAAAGTTGTTCTTAATTAAACCTACCTACATGGCACACCAGATTTCGAAGGCAATCATAGTCAAACATAAAATCCACACCAAATCTAGGATTCAGGTCTGTTATTGGTATATTCTTCATTCTGTTATTGTTCACCCAACGATTCCTGAATCACTCTTTCAATTATATCAACAATAAATTGGTATCTGGCCATGGACTTAACCTATTGAAGTAGACACCCGTATTGGTTATATGGCACCTCTTACGGACAGAATGCCGTCACATGTTACGGTATCTATATTTAACCTTATAATGCTTATGTATTGTACCATATTTATACCAGATATCATTGGAATATCCACTGCAATACTAGATGCAACTATTGTTGTATTTTCTAAGATTGCATTACCGATTGTTTTGTGATTTGTTGTCACCCAGTTTCTCTTGTTAGCTGTTTAGTTTCTTTTGATTGTTTATTATGAGGCAGTTTATTTACAGTACGTGTTACGATGGGCCGTGAAAATCTTCACAATTCGGACGTTGATACCCTTTCATTCCTTGATTGTTATTTCATTTTTGATTCAAGTGTCTGTAAATAAAAGATTACATTGATCATGAATATGCTGGAAGTTTTAACTCAAAACCTAGTTTGGGTAATATTGTGTTGTCTTCCATGTGATAAACCTAAGCGAATTTTCAAAACTGTTCCTAGTAAATATTTTTCTAAACCAAGGATTAACTTCAAACATACATCCACATTAGTAGGTTTTCATTGCCAGCTTTTTAATTTATTTAATATAATGAAAGCCCTCATTAAGACACAGAAGTAAGGAGCCAAGATCTGAGTCGGTGTGAGGAAACTGGTTTTCGCACTTTGCACCCAAAGTTGGTATACCAATTAGTTTTTGTTATAAATAAAGTTTTAAAAAAACATGTGTAAAGGTTGAAATAATAATAATAGTTCCAATAGGGTATTTTGTTGGGTAAGGCACCAGAAATAGCTAAAGTATTGAAAAAATTATATTTTCTCTCTCACTGGTTTTCTACTAGTTCTACGTTGTAAGACTTATTGTATATTTTAATTTCTGATTCATCACAGGAGCCAAACAATTGTTTGCTAGGCCTAAAAGGACTTTGTTACTGAGTCATACACGAAGTCCACTCGGTCCTGGCTCAATTACAGGAAAGTTATGAAAGTAGAGCCAACTAATAGTCTACAAACTATAATCTTAAAGTAGACTACATAATGGTTACAAATGTGTTTAAGAAATACAAATGTTAAACCAATTTATTATTTATTTTTTATGGACTATCTTAATTTGGCTAAAATATTCACCCAGTGGAGGAACGGTTCTCATTATCAAACAAAGAGCTAAATGAATCAATATTGTAATTTTCATTTTCCCCTGACTTTTCCAGTTTCTAGAGAGAAACTCCACAATCCATTCTTTTTTTAATAGAAACGTTAAGCAATAAAAATTATGAAAACTAATTCAATAGATACTCAGACCTCTGTAAAATACTTATGTAACAAATATTACATAAGGCACTGTTCTTACTTCAAATGAAATCAGCTGTTTTACATGTTCCAAAAATATCAAGTAAAATTGAATCAAATCAAGCTAACAGATACATAACATAATTATACTGGTTTTTAATTTGTATCATATAAAAGGGTTTTAAACTAAAATAAACACCCAGCAGTTATATGTTTAGTAATATATATCCTACCACTAATAATATTTACGCAGCAGATATAAACCTAGCTTGGCACTTGTACAAACTATTAACAACATATTCTCACCGGGTAAGAATTGAATGTCCGATCATTCAGACGTATTATGTATTAATAATTGATAGTTAAATACTTTATATTACATTTAATTTGAAATGTGGTAATTTATATGGTCTAATCAAATGATATCATCCTATTTTTAGTTCAAAACAATTATATAAAAATAGAATTTATTGTTGTTCATAAATTATGAATACTTGAACATAAGTTTAAGTAACTTTACTTCAATATCTAACTTGTCTGCCAATTAATATAAATATTTTATTGATGATTTCATTGTATTAATTTTTTTATGTATAAAGAAGTGTTTATGACATAATTAGAAATAAGTTGTAAAATAACACTTATATAGTAATTGGTTTTTTAGACTATGAGAAGCAGCCAAGAACTGCACCCAGACTTAGTAGTTCCCCGAAGAAGAAGAAGAAGAAACGGCATGAAAGGAAAGACATATGTGGTGAGTCATTCTTAAGGGTGCACTCTATCCCAGGCCAGAAATAGCAGTACGATGTTTCAATAATCCACAAGGAACGCTGTATGAATACAACGCTTTTCTATTTTTGAGCTTATATAAAACTCAGAAATAACATAACATTATTTAATTCAGTCATTATTAACATTCTTAATATTTGTTTTTAAGTTTGAATTCCTTATAACTGCATAATAAAGTACGTAAAAAGTAGTACAAATTATTGAAAAACTACAGAATTTTAATTTTCATTAGCCTACACGCTAAGAGTGAGAGCTGGAAATATTAACCCGTTTGTAAAGATTGGATCAATATCCAGCTGCAGAGTGAATATAACTTCAGTGGATTTTCACTTTGTAGTCTAAGGAAAATTAGCTACTCTTTGTAAATGAGTAACTGCTCATAAGCAAACTAACTGCTGCTGCTGCTGTTGTATTCAATCTCTTTTACTGTGTATATAACAATTACTTGATGTATAATTTACCTTGTCATCTATAATGCCATCAGGCAAAGCAGCTAGAAATGGATGAACTGGATCTACAAAGAGTACACACTCTTCCAATTTTACTCCTTTGAAGTTTTCACAGTACATTTATGGTGGCGCGCTCATTCTCCATACCATAATATCTCATGGCTTTGTTTCCAGCAAAATCTTTGTATAGGAGCTGTTCCACTGTTTTTGGCATGGTTTAGTAGCCTTCATTGTACAGATTTTCCCAAAATGTTATGACATTAGTCTCTTTCTATGCTTCTATTTCCAAAGTTGGCAAGTACTCTGGCCACAAGAGCCCAATTCTACTGGGTCCAGGTTTCGGTATCAAGTTTCAGTAAATTTAAAAAGGTATTTTTCTTGTGTTCAAACTCATCTGGTTCAATGTCCACAGCTGCAACATCGCCATAAATCATGGTCAGCGCAAAATGAAGAAAATTTCTTCGTCCTCTGTTCACAAAAAAGTTATTTTCTTGTCCTTGTCCAGGCAGTGTTCAAAAACAGCCTACCATTTATAAGTGAAATGACTGGCACTACTAGGGTTAATAAAATTGTATTGTTGCCTTCCATATGGATTGTTGGCATTTTTTGTGATTGTGTCATACCTATAAACCCATGCCTTATCTCAACTAATATCATCTCAAGAATTCTCCGACTAAATTGAATTTGGGGTTTATTGCATTTTGCTTGTTTGCTTAGATTTGTGTAAGAACACAAATGTCACGTTTTACAAATATAATTAATAAAAAAATAGAGATAAATGAATAAAATAAAATTATCTGCATAAAGAATTAAATTTTCTATAAAACTTCACTAAATATTATGGATCATAGCTATATTTTGTAATAAAAAAATGTCTTACTTTCAAAATTTACAAAACTAATTTAAATGTTTAAAATTTATTCTGGAAATAAAAACATTTTATTTACTTGATATGCTTATAAATTATATTATACTATAGCACAGTTCATTAGCTAAAAAAACAATAGTTCAGTCAACCAAATAGCAATAAAATTGAATTTTTTGTGAGAGTTTTGTTAAAAACTTAATGTTTTGCATATTTAATTGGATTTGTACAAGGAGGTTAGATGCAGGAATATTGAGAGGCTAATGGGGTTAGGAAATAAGTAACAATCCATGCTACTCCTTTCCTACTGAAACTCATATTCTTCAAAGGGTTAAAGTTAATGAAGACTTAAATATGAAGTTAATTGTTTTCATTAGTGTTAATATATTGTTTTATATAAGTTGCTTCTTAATTTAACTCAATTTAAATTACGCTCAGTGTTTATAATATTTACAAATATATTCCGTTAGGGATGTTATTGTTTGTTTTGTTCCAGATGTGCAGGAATATCCTGAAGAAACCAAAATCAAGAAGAAGAAGAAAAAGAAACGGCACAGTGATGATTCTAATTAAGTTTATGAATGATCTATGTGTTTTATATATTTGACAATTTTATTTTAATTTTTTAACGATCATTTTATTACAAACAACATTCTTTTAATTGGATAACTAGCATATGGAATTTTATCTCCACATTATTTAGATCTTACCAGCTACGCTATAATTTAATGGTTAGAAAATACCATCAAAGTTTGTATAGCTCTTGAGGCTATATAACAATGTTATGTAATACGTTCACTGCCATAGTTAACATTTACACATGACCAAAAGAGTATGGAAGTGTATATAATTTCTTCTTCATTTCACCTCTGCAATCTTCCTCTTTGTGTAGTTCTTTATTCTCTAACTTTTCATGCAATACTCCTTCATTCATATCTTTATTATCTTCTTCTTCATAATTCTCATTATCAGCATGGTCAAAACATAATTGTCTTACTGCAAGATATTTTATTTATTTTCAGTTTTATTCCTTTGCTGGTTAGTCTCTTTATGTTTTGGTTTGGTTACACCACTTTGTAGGATTTTTTGTATGGACTTGCCTTTATGTAATCTCTCAGAAATGTCATTATGTTCTAATTATGACATTGAAATCATTGCTTTAAGTTTTTATGACATATACCTTATGGCATATTCCTGATCCTTCAACCACAGTTCAGCAATTGATTTGTTTTAATGTTACATATTATAATATGTAATCAAACTGGAATTGGAAAAACTACATATGTTTTTTCCAAGTGTTTACTCCACAATATCATTATAGGTGCTCTTAATAACATTATAACTTTACTGGCCATCAACTCGGATCTAATCGAAGTGTCTTATTTGTTTTTACCATATATTAAAGTATAAGTCCAATGATTAACCTCTATAAATTTGTTAGCTGTGTATTCCTAAATTAAACAATCAAAAAACATACTTTTAAGTTTTTAAATATTGGTGAGTTTTAATAAAACATAAAAGTGAATGCATACTATTTGTATAGTCATAGTATTCATATTCATGACACTATTCATTGTACGTTGTACAAACTTTTGAATAAAGCGATTTCTGATTCTGATTTTGGTACTTGGTGCCGACCAACCTGTTGATATAGTAGTACATATTTCAAACTCAAAACAAATTGAAATTTACTATTCAGTAATTGTTTATCAATAAAAACTTAGATTCTCTGCTATAAAATACTATTATATGTATTGACAGAATGTTTTATTCTAAAGAATAATCACATGTTTCATAATGTTTTTATATATGTTCAAATTTAATTTCTAAATGTTATTTAGTTTAGTTATAACAAATTTTAAGGTAAATTAATTGTAAAACTCTAATTTTAGTAGCCAATTTGTGTGTTAATTTGCATGCTTTTTTTTAGTTTTTTTACAACTTTTAGGTATGAATGTATTTAACATTATTTTGTTATCTTGATTTATACTTAAAAGTATGTGGTAGGAACTTTCAAAATTTTATAACAATAACAATATAAAAGTTTTTTTGTTTCTATGGTAAAGTTTAATTTTGTCCTCACATTTCATGCTGTTCAAAGCTATGCACAAGTAAATTTTTGAGTAAAAATAAAAATATCTCAAAGCAATTAAAAAACCTTTATAGATCTCTCAAAATAGGTATGCCAGTTCAGGAAAATATATTGTCAGTTCTAGTTTTAAATCTGTTATTTTATATATGAGAGCCTTTGTACATATTCATTAATTAAAAATATAAACTGATTTTCAATCTCCAAATTGAGTTTTAACCAATTGACAAAGTATAAGAATGTAAACTGTTTAATAATACATTTTTCCTTTTTTATATTTTTGTATCATTTTTAAATTTTATAATAAAATAACCCTTGGTCAGTGTTGTCACTTTGAACCACTCACATATTGAACTCAATAACACATTTTGGACTTCATTCTAAATTATTAAAACAAATTTTCATTTACATATATTTAAACATAAAACACAAGTTTTATCTGAAGGTCTTTCTTGGATATAGGTGCCTTTTTTATTGTACCAGTGCATAGGCTTCTAACTAGAGATGATTGAGGAAGTTGAAGTTGGGAATGCTGATGGACAAGCAGTCTGATGTAGGACTTTGGTTCCTGATAGTGCAGGTTCAAATCCTATCTGTGACCGTAGTGCATTTTATCAGTATCATTGCCCTTGTACTGTACCAACTCTCCCCCTTATTCTGTTGGATAAGATCCTCACTCAGGCCAGTGGTCCATGAGGATGGGCAGAATAAGGTTTAAAAGTGGATCGCCTCTCATTTAAGAAAAAAAGGTGTTGTGATATGTGGAGCACTCTGTTGTTCAAAGCAGAATGAAGTTGTTTGGGTCCTTTATCAGGGAATCTAATTGTGTTTTCTATAGTTAAGGAAATTATTCCTTTGGTAGATTTGGATATTGAGCTCCAGCAGTTTTCTTCTTCCAATCTTTCAGGACTTGTTACCACTTATCATGTATAATTAAATCATGTTAAATTCTAATGGTTGCAGAACCCATGTTACTCCCAATAGTCACTTTCAGTTCTTCGCCTAATGAAAAGCCAATATTAATGATTTAAAACAACCTTCAACAGTAACCATTGAACAAACGTGGTTCGGCTTGTAATCTAGTATGAGGAAGTATGTCATTAGTATCCCAATGAGTGAAATGTGTGGTGCATTAGGAGCACCATTTACCAAAATGTATGCTATGGCTCTAAAATGAACATAGGATAACAGAGGATAAACATCGGTTTATCCATCTTTACAATGCTACCACAGTTTACAATATTGTTTTAGTTTGAAGAGTTTTATATATAATATATATATATATATATATATATATATATATATATATATATGTATGTATGTATATATATACACACATAAAATACTGCATGTAACTAATTTTTCATTGTGTTTTTGGAAATAAGATTGAAACAAATAATATATCAATACAGATTTGTAATTGTGTTTTCTGTAAAACAGTTCAAGTTAATGTTTTGGTATTTTAAGCACATTCACTGCAGCTCTATACTGAATGATCTTGAGTACTATGCCCTAATGCAGTTACTGCAGTCAGTGTGTTGCATGCAATTTTCATTATAACTTTTTATATGCTGTTACGCTTCTATTTGCTTTATACTTTCTAATACAAATTTTAATTGTTTGGTGAAAAACAGTTATTGTTAAATGTTGTCAATAATTTTATGTTCTGCATTTGTGTACTCCTCCAGTACTTTAGATGGAAATAAGAAATCAACAACCACTGCAGTCAGTGATATCTTCTGTGCCATACTGTCTTCTTGTCATTTTTCATCAGTTTTTGTTCTTGAAGGTTCTATTCTAAAGAGATAACTGCTTTTTTAAATGCAGTTTTTTGCCTTAATCTGGTTTGTTACCTTTCTCTAGGCTTTGTTAAATTGTTCTATAGAAAACTGGCTTGTATTTTTTTTAAAGTAAGTATTCACTGTAATATTTAAATTTGGCTGTTTCAGGTATTTTGAACTAGACATATTTTTTAATTAATTTTTTTCCTTTTTTCCAAGTTGAATGGTACAGACCAAGTAATCTGTGGACGAAACTGCATTGTCGTTTATCACTATGCATTTTTTCTTTTTTTTACTGATATTATCTGTTTATTTTCCATGTACATATGTAAATAAATAAAATGTATTAAAAGGTACATATTGAAATTTGTATCCAATCTTATCATTTATCCTGAAATGTTCTAATTTAAAACCCAGTTTTTCAAACAAATAACTACTCCTTTTTCTAGAAAAAAAAGATTTCAGAGAAATGTGCCAGTTACATCACTCACACGTCACAATTTCTGGGAGATTTTGGCTTTTTTTATCGATGAAGGTGCCCAGAATCCAAAATTACCTTAATACGAAAATGTATAAGTACATGCATCCTGTATATACATGGTGATTCACGAAGATAATGTAGAAACAGTGGAAGCTCATTCTACATGTAAAAATAGTGAAAAAGTTTATCCGAACATGGTTCTGGAAATGCTTTGCTAGTGAGTTTCAACTAGCAAAAGAGTTTGCCCAGATTTCAGCTCACCGTGTAAAATGAGGTCTCCCTGAAATTCTGGTAAGGTAGATTAAGGGAAGACATTTTTTTCCAAAATTGGCAATACAATAAGCAGCTGTTCAACAATGATATGATTTGAATTATAGAGTTTAAATCATTTTGAGAGTTTATAACTGAGTTTCAGTCCATGTGCGTACTGTTCTGTTCATAGTAATTAAGTTTCAGCCTGTGTAAGTATTGTTTTGTCCGTAGTAATTATGAAATTATTGGAGTAGTAATACCACACTTCAAGTGAAGAATATGCCAATATAGTGTTTATTTGTGGTGTATGTGAAGAGAATGCTATGGCCGCTGTAGGAGAATACAGACAATGTTACCCTTACGCAGAACTCCAAATGCTAGAACAATTAGTCCTACATTTCTTACGTTCTGGAAAACAGGATCAACTCCTAGCGCAAAGTTCCAGTATGACCGCTCTTGCTAGCATAATGTTATTCTAGAGGAAAACATTGTTGCTGTTGTTGAACATAGTCCAGGTATTAGTACAAGACGTATTTGTAAACAGTTCAGGGTTATACAAAGTAAAGTGTGGAGAACACTCAATAATAACAAGCTCTATCCCTAACATAAACAAAAAATACAGCATTTGCATCCAGGAAACGATGCCTATTGCTTGGAGTACTGCATTTGGTTAAACACTCATCGTTGACTTTTTAAGTATATTTCATTTACCGATGAGTCAGAGTTCACTCGTTATCATATCAACAATTTACAAAACCAACATTCATGGGCAGAAGTGAACCCTCATGCAACAATTAAACATAACTTACAACTTCATTTTAGCATTAACGTATGGTGTGGTATTTTATTAATGGTCAGCTGATTGGACCATTCCATTTTTCAAAAACCCTTAACATGTTAGACATACATACAGTTTCTTCAGGAAGAATTACCGACATTGCTTGAAGATGTTCCTCTTGCAACGGGACGCCAACTGTACTTCCAACATGATGGCGTATCGCCACAATTTTCAAATATTGTTTCTACCTACTTGAATCAACAGTTTCTAAATAAATGGATTGGTGGTAGAGGTCATATACACTGGGTATTCACGGTAGTGAAAAAGCAGATACCCTTGCCAAAAAAGGAACAAAGTCCCTAATGGTAGGGCCATAGCCGGGTTGCGGAGTAGCTTTCTCTTACAGCAAAGCTCTCGTTAAAAATTGGGAAAAGAGGATTAGATCTGTTAACTGAAGTAGGACCTCAGGATTAAGACAATCAAAAACGTTTATCTCTCCGTATGCTAAAGGGTGGGAAATCCTCCTATATCATAATAAAGAGGATATACAAATGATTGTAGGGATGCTGTCAGGACATGGCCTTCTTAGAAAACACCTCATGAAGGTGGATCTTAGCCAGACTGATGAATGCTGACTCTGCAGAGAAGCAGAAGAATCAGCGGAACCCATATGGCTAAGTTGTCCTGCTATAACTACAATTAGGAAAAATTTCGTAGGGGCAAATCTTCTCTGTCCAAGGATATTAGAGAACAGATGCTTTCAAATCTGATTGGCTTTTCTATAAGTCTCAGATTTTGATGACATAAATGTAAGTATAAGGGAGGCACAAAGGTCCTTTTAGGTGTAATTGCTGGGACAGTCGTCTCTTTCCCTCAGAAGAAAGAAAAAACAAATTTTAAAAAAATAATAAGAAATTGTATAAAAAACTTTTTTGCTCTTGCACATTTGTTATGACTCTTCAGGTTTCAAGATGTTCAAAGTTTATGTAAGAAATAGGAGTCTATCAGTTATTGTAGGCCTCATAGATATACCAAAGAGGTGTTTCATAATACAGGATGAGGTAAAAGATTGGTAACATCACTATAAGAGAATGGTGCAAGGAATCAACAGTCTGGAATAGTGTTTCTGTAGGTGGGGGACTCAGGAGTGCTGGCCATCTTGAAATCTGCAATCTTGGATTTTTATAGAATTTTTCAAAAAGGCAGGGTGTCATGTAGCATATAAGTCTGAATTGCTTCATTCTCAGTAATACAGTTGTGAAATGCAGAAATATCTTTTATTTCTTTTTTACTAAGAAATGCAATATATCGTCAGAGTTCAAATGTTAATGGTTTTCATAAATAATCTTTGTTTTACTGTTTCATTAAACAATAATGAGTTAAAAATCACTTTGTAACTTATTATTCATTCCATTTCACTTGTATAACATTATCTCACTCAGATTATGGAAAGGATGTTTTTTCTACAAAGTATGTGGATAAAACATAATTTATTAAGAAACTATTTTATTTTATTTTTGCTTGTTTTTCATCTTTGGTATTCATTTTATAATTTGCTAAACAAATCTAAGAAAGTATGAACCTCCTGCGTGTTTATACAAGTTCATTTAGACAGGAAATATAAATAACTACACAATGAACTAAACACTTATTTAATTTATACAAGTTTTATTACTTCCATATAAAATTTTAACATTTTTTTACAAAATATCCATTCTACAAATATATACTGTAAAATGTCTGTTAAAACTAAGGAAATCAAACCATTAAACGGAAAAATAAGGAATGTGAGATTAAACTGGGTGATTGGGGGGTTGGTGTTATGAAACAATTTCCCTCCCGCTCTATAAATGAGATGTTTGAAGAGGTGTAAAGGGTCCTGCACCTCAGAAATTATACTATTTTTGCCTATTTAACTGTTTGTTTATTATACCTTTTCAGTTAAGCACATTATTATATTTTTCAGACCAATTACAATTGCCTTTACTGAATTGAGAATACATTTGATTATATTAGTTACATAGGAGATAAATCATTCATGCACAAGGCATGCTAAGGTCCAAGTGATTATTTTAGTTCTGACACTAGGGTTTTTACAAGATCTGACTCTAGGGCTGTAACATTTAAAAATTTTTCTTTGATTGTTACCATTCAAATATTTACTACCTGAGTCCCTAAATCCACCGATAGCTCACTTTTTCCATGCATAATTTATAATATTGGCTGAGTTATCTCTGTGTAACTAATACAAAGATAATATTCAATTTATGTCAATTCCTCACTTCTAACTGCTCATAAAACATGAAATCACATTGGCATTAAGTAACATAAATGGTCTGTTACTGTATTCCAAAATATTTGATCAGTAACTGTAGAAATGTGTGCCAGAACGATGAATGACTTAAAAGGACTTTATTGGTTTCTAAATTAAATAAAACAAAACATATACTCGTTCTGTTTTAGGGTCACACTAACCTAAACCTAATCTAATGCGAGAATAGCAGGCACTCTTCCTTTAATAATGAGCAAATCACAACACTTAAATATAAGATGAATGTATGAAACGCTTAATGATTTTTAGGCATAAGGTGCTTGAATAAAAACTTAACCAACTCCATCAACATGACATATGAATAATAACATGTTTTCTATCAACTATTATAAGACTTTTGTTCTAAATAATGTTAAAATACGATCATTTTTAAATCTAACCTACATAACGATTCTAGTATGCTGAAAATAAAGGAAGCACTAGTGAGGCATTGAGTGATAAAAATACTCTTTTTACTCTAGAACACATTTCTAATCTATTAAATGGTAAAAAAGTTAAGCTAGTAACATAATACATTTACTTTAAAAGGAAAGGTTTTAAAACAAATTTGAAGAATAAGTTTTATATTGAATAAGCATTCATCACTATATATGTTTAAGGATAAGCTTATCAAAGTACAATTCTTAATCTTTATCATAAAAAAGCTTAAAGGCTTACAGAGTGGATTCTTCTTATTTTCAAATACCTCGGAAGTTATACATACCTTTCACATGTTCTGCTCTGTATTTAAATATGTGTTCAAAGAACCAAATTGTATTTGCCAAATGTGCAAAATATGAACCCATACTTTTATCAAAAAATAAACTTAAGTTCATTATTTGTAACCACCTGAATTACAATAAAAATACGTAATCAAAGGTGTATGATTTCTTTGTTTAATTGCCTTAATGCACCAAAATAATATTTACTACCATATAATTTAACTCAGAAGCCAGAACAATTTACTTATGCCTGTCTGTCTTTGCACATTATCTCGAATAGTAATTGAGTTATAGACAATGGTTTATATAATTTCACATTAGCTTCATTTCCACATAGATAACATTCAATTCAATGATGGTCCATACCCCTCCCACGGGATCTGGCTGAGCGTTAGCAAAGTATAACTGTCCACAGTAGATCCCAAACACAAATTGAGCTATTATATTGAAGGTTTTACACATTTTAAAATAACTCATTGGTTTGGTGAAATTTCTATTTTTCCTTTGTCTATTTGTCTCTCTGCTTTCTGCGGAGTACCTCAAGAATGCATTGAACTTCAAATTAGCGTCCTAGCACATAGATTGCAATATAAATGTGAAAGACTTAAATATCATGAAACGTAACAATTATGCTTGTTTTAAAATCCATTTGTACATGATATGTTCATAATTAATTTCTACAGTATAGAATAATAATATAAATGAAAATAGTTTAAAGATTTTTTTGTAATCGCTTATCTGAGAAAGGGACTTTTGTCTGAAGTTTTTAGAATCCAAATATGATACAAGTGATGAAAAATGAGGTTGTTGATTAACCTCAACAACAAGGGCTTGATTAATTTATGTATCTAGTAATTAACGAAAGAATTTGTTATGAATACATCATTATTTTGAATAAGAAATCTGATATATTTTACTTATTATTAAAACTATTCTATGCAGATGGCAAGAAAATATAAATCAATTGGATGTTAATACTTTGTTAACTAATTAAATTGCTGTTTTTATAATCACATTTGCCATATTGGAACGAAAATCTAAAATTTATTTAATTAGCCTTCTAGGATGTATTGTTATACACGTGTGATAGTTGTTACAGTTTACCATTTTTGTTTAAACAAAATAATAATCAGTCTTAAACAATACTGACAGACACCTTAACCTAGTGTTTGAAAATATTTAACTCAATGCTTTATTGATGCATTCAACATCAATTTTCAGGATACAAACATTTAAGAAAATGTTTCATCTTGCAAACAATATATAGAATTAAGTGTTTAATAATGTCTTGTAACATGTTTAAGTTATTTTGCACTGATACAAAGTACTTATAATTCCTTTAGTTTTATTTTTTCATCTCGGTTTCCAAGAGTTTAAAGACAATAAGAGATCATGACTTGTGCTACCGTATGTGTGTGATTCTGCCTCATAATAATAAAAATGTCTTAAATTTGATGGGAAACCTGTTTCTTAAGGTGAAGATTCTTAAAAATTAATTTACAAATGATATGTAAAAATTAATTTAGAAACTAGTAATTTCATTAGTTAGTAAAATACTTTCTAGATACGCTGCACATTCATTATCTTGATTCCTTCAATCTAATCAGTGACTATATTCTAAGGAGATGCCTGGCTGTTTTTCTCATATCATATGTCCAAAATGCACCCATGATAGCTAGAGCCTTGCAAAGTTAAGCAAAAAGTAGTAATCCACTCTAACCTATTAATCAGAAAATATCAGCTAGAACAATAGCATTTTTCAAAGTAAAGGAAAGTTATTTACAAAAAATTTACATTCCATTCTGTGCTTAACATTTCCTTCTTTGAAACGTATGATCTTCCAAACACAATTATTAAAGTTAGTTGATTTTAAAAATCTTACTTAACTTGAATTCTTAAGAGGAAAAGATCCCGAATAACACATTTTGTGGTGATGTATGCATTATTAAAGATGTATTTACAAAATTACTACTCTTTGCCCAACTTTGATGTTTGTAGTGTCAGGTAGTTGATTTCTGAACATCTTATTTTGACCTCCAGAATATGTCATGAAATTACATAAAATCACTTGTAGAACATTTTGTTCCCCTGAGGATATGAAAATGGACTCTGATTACATTAAAAAAAAATACTTTCAAATCCCATACAAACACAAATAATCCAAAAAAGTGTAAGTTTACTTTGTTAGAGTTAAAACATGTTGTCATGACGTTTCCATATATTTTAAACTGGTGGTGGGAAATTTTACAATGTAGTTCATTAACTGTCTCTTGTGTACCGTGTACACCCTGACTAGCTACACTGAGTCTGCAGTAATTGTGCGTAATGCCCTCCCTGGGTCAGCAATGTAGCATGGCTACCCATCTCCACTACCACTCCTCGGTTCAGCACACATATGACATCAGCATTGGTCACAGTGCTGAGTCGGTGGGCAATCACTATACAAGTACGACCAGCTGATGCGTCCTCCAGTGCTTCCTGCACCATCTGAAACATATCTCATGAGTCAGCAATGTGGCATGGCTACCCATCTCCACTACCACTCCTCGGTTCAGCACACATATGACATCAGCATTGGTCACAGTGCTGAGTCGGTGGGCAATCACTATACAAGTACGACCAGCTGATGCGTCCTCCAGTGCTTCCTGCACCATCTGAAACATATCTCATGAGTCAGCAATGTGGCATGGCTACCCATCTCCACTACCACTCCTCGGTTCAGCACACATATGACATCAGCATTGGTCACAGTGCTGAGTCGGTGGGCAATCACTGTACAAGTACAACCAGCTGATGCGTTCTCCACTGCTTCCTGCACCATCTGAAACATATCTCATGAGTCAGCAATGTGGCATGGCTACCCATCTCCACCAACACTCCTTGGTACAGCACATATATGACATCAGCATTGGTCACAGTACTGAATCGGTGGGCAATCACTATACAAGTACGACCAGCTGATGCGTCCTCCAGTGCTTCCTGCACCATCTGAAACATATCTCATGAGTCAGCAATGTGGCATGGCTACCCATCTCCACCACCACTCCTCGGTTCAGCACACATATGATATCAGCATTGGTCACAGTGCTGAGTAGGTGGGCAATCACTTTATAAAAGTATGACCGTATCAGAAAAGTTGTTTTTTATACTCGTAAGAGAGCATATAATTTTGTTTACTTGACAATTTGTCAAACACTCAAGTCCTCTCAGCTCAACAAACTCAGTTGTGTGGATCCGAAGATGTTCTCATTGAGTACGAAAGGCCTCACAAAAATAAAAACTTATATTATTGGAGAGTTTGTTTAAATTAATATATAATTTCCAATAAGAAAAGAGCTTCAAGAACGTATTCATCGACACTCAAGTCCTCTCAGCTCAACAAACTCAGTTGTGTGGGTTCATAGATGTTCTCATTGAGTACGAAAGGCCTCACAAAAATAAAAACTTATATTATTGGAGAGTTTGTTTAAATTAATATATAATTTCCAATAAGAAAAGAGCTTCAAGAACGTATTCATCGACACTCAAGTCCTCTCAGCTCAACAAACTCAGTTGTGTGGGTTCATAGATGTTCTCATTGAGTACGAAAGGCCTCACAAAAATAAAAACTTATATTATTGGAGAGTTTGTTTAAATTAATATATAATTTCCAATAAGAAAATAGCTTCAAGAACGTATTCATCGACACTCAAGTCCTCTCAGCTCAACAAACTCAGTTGTGTGGGTCCATAGATGTTCTCATTGAGTACGAAGGGCCTCACAAAAATAAAAACTTATATTATTGGAGAGTTTGTTTAAATTAATATATAATTTCCAATAAGAAAAGAGCTTCAAGAACGTATTCATCGACACTCAAGTCCTCTCAGCTCAACAAACTCAGTTGTGTGGGTCCATAGATGTTCTCATTGAGTACGAAAGGCCTCACAAAAATAAAAACTTATATTATTGGAGAGTTTGTTTAAATTAATATATAATTTCCAATAAGAAAAGAGCTTCACGAATGTATTCATCGACACTCAAGTCCTCTCAGCTCAACAAACTCGTGGGTCCATAGATGTTCTCATTGAGTATGAAAGGCCTCACAAAAATTAAAACTTATATTATTGGAGAGTTTGTTTAAATTAATATATAATTTCCAATAAGAAAATAGCTTCAAGAATGTATACCCTAGATTGTTCAGAAAAATAACCACAGACCTTTTCGCTATGAGAATCCAAAGCTGATGTAGCCTCGTCTAGAATGAGGATGCGAGGATTTCGCACCAGAGACCGAGCAATTGCTATCCGCTGTTTCTGTCCCCCAGACAGTTGAGTACCTTTCATGCCAAGTCTTGTGTCATATCCCTGCACAATTTCAGAACAAAAATATAATGCTTTGATTGAGGATAGATCATGCAATCACAAGAATACTGTGTGTAGATACATAAATAGCGCTACTACTAACTATTTTGCACTGAGTTGTGCATCAGTTAGTTGTAATTTTCAGTGCATGTAATAATTGTTAAGAATTAAATTTAAATATAACTTTTTTATCAGTTTTAATTCATACTGTTTAATGCTGTTTTGTAAAATATTTAAAATTTGTATTCTGCTGTTAGCTAAGTGAAATCAGAACATTTCAAAGCAGTAACACATTTTAGCATTGAATAACATATCTATTTAAATTAATTTAATAGTACTAGAGTATGTATTTAAATTTCAATAGTTAATAAAACAATAAACCACTTATAAAACAATAAATCACTTAAGCAACCCTAGTCTTTGCAGAGTGTATAAAAAAACTAGGGTTTCAGCAAGATTTTAGGATGCAAGTTTTAGAGGAAAAAATTGATAAGAAGTATGGTTACACCAAAATTAATTCCCCCGATAGAATTCAGTTAAGAATTAATTAAACTAATTATCAGTGCTCAAGCAGATCCCACAATATTTTGATGCAACTGCAAGATTATTCATATTTAAAATTTCTTATGGGCCACTCTATATTTTCTTGCAACTTTAGGTATAAAACAACAATTTAAAATGTATTTATTCTTGACTGTATTTAAACTTACTCATTTAGGAGCTACATCTAGTAAAGTTTTCTTTAATTAAACATTTTTGCACATTTAAGAACCGTGGTGTAAGTTCCAAAGTAATAAAAAAACGAATGACGTTATTGATAAAGTGAACTATTAGTATGTGTTTATGTTCAGCAATAAAAGAAAATATAGTCTGTTCCATAAGAAATTTATAAATTGGTAGCCAAATTTTTAAGTTTTAAAATCAAATTTTTAATTATCACTAAAAAGTATGTGAAGTACCCTATTTAAACTTTCCTGTAAAATTAGTAGTTTTTGAGGTACCAATGGTGGTACAGATAAAGTTAATACCCTGAATATACATTACCGCTGGTAGTGATGTGACAAAATTGTGCACATTAGCCATCTTTGCCGCTGTAATAATCTCGGCCGTGGTTACAGTTCTCTCATTGTCTCCGTACGCAATGTTCTCTGCAATAGTCCGGTCAAACAGTACAGGCTCTTGAGAGACTATGCCAATGCCTGCTCGCAAACGTCTCAGAGGAATATCAGTAGTGTCTTGGTTATCTATTTTCTGAAAAATATTAATTTCATTAACACTCATTCAACCAATTTTGAAAAAATCATTATTTCTTAATCCTGTTTTGTTCCTCATAAACAAATAACACATTAATGCCATAAATTCGTACAAACTAGTATTCCTCTGTTTCAAGAAATAAAAATAGAAAAATGTCAATAAGATATGGATAAGTAATGGTTCTTTTGAATGCTTTGGATCAGCTTGTTAGACAGGTACACTCATCTTTTGAGGACAAGGCCTTTGCTCCGGCTACATTCTGTGACTTGAGCAAGGCTTTTGATTGTGTCAATGGTAAAATTCTCGTCACTAAATTAAAATTTTATGGATTTTCTGGGTTTTTAATCATACCTCATTAATCGTAGACAATTGGTAAATGTCAATGGTAAGTGGTCGGAGAAAACTACTGTGGAGTGGGGTGTTCCACAAGGCTCCATTTTGGGTCCCCCTCTTTTCTTAATCTATATAAATGATTTGCCTTAGTTGGTTAATTTGAAAACCATTTTGGATGCAGATGACACTAACTTTAATGATCTTGAATTGTAGGCAAAAGATGCATTAAAAAATGCCTCAAATTGGTCTCATACAAAAGGGTTGTTGCTTAATAAGGACAAAACTAAACGAATGTTATTTAGTCTTAGGCACAATTCGGATTAATTGGATGATAGTTTCTCAAATATAGTAAAGTTCTTAGGTATTAATATAGACAAAAAATTGACATGGGGAGCTCACATTGTTTACTTAAATAAAAGACTGTCATGATTTATTTATCTCTTGAGTATACTGAACGAAATAATACTTGTAAATTACATTAGAGCTGCATATTTTACCTTCTTCCTATCTGTTTTTAGATATGGACTGGTACTGTATGGTAACTGCTCTAGGATTAAAGAAATATTATTACTGCAGAAAAAGGCTACTAGAGCTCTTAAAAAATATGAGCCTAGAGAACATTGTAAACCACACTTCTAGAACTTACGATTCAAAACTGTTATAAATGTATATGTATAAATATATATATATTAAATTTAAACATGAAATTCATAGCCATAACACGCGTAATAAAAATTATGCTGAAACTGGACAATGTCATTTAAGCAAAACCCTTAACAGTCATGTTGTGGTATCCCTGAAGGTTTTTCATTTTCTTGAAAGACAAATTAACTCATATCCCTTTGACAGATTTAAAAATAATTTCTATTCCTGGCTGTTGGAGAATCCATTTTATAGCTTAGATGAATTTTTCTAAATTAAAAATATGGATTTTTAATGATTATTGTGTTTTTGTATTCTGTTACAATAACTGTTGTGCTGTATAAGCTTAATTATTGTTAGTTTTAAGATTTTGACGTGGCTGAAATAATGAGCTGTATTTATGACTTTGTCAACGATGTTGTGTATTTTTGTGGCAAATAAAAATGATGAAATGAAATGACTATAATTGTAGACTTAAGACCATTCAGCCATTTCAAGGCTGGTGTTTAAGGTTGACATTAACATCTCACAAATATCCCGTTAAATTGCCTATTCTTGTATACCCTTAAGACCAGATCTAAAGCTTATGCTGACAGTCAGAGATAGTCCTTAGAAAACTCACTACTGAGCCAGTAATTGGGTCGTAGAACCGCTGCAGCAACTGTATGCAGGTAGACTTGCCACATCCACTGGGTCCAACTAGCGCTACCTTCTGGCCTCGTCCGATACTCAGCTGCAGTCCTTGTAGTACCTTCACCTCCGGTCGGCTTGGGTATGCAAAGTGTACAGACGAATATTCAATCTCTCCCTCCACTTTCTGTAAGGTAAGGCAAAATAAAAATCTCAATCAAAATCACATGGTAAATACAAAAGCTTTATTTCTTGGTGTTAATAATGTTCTTTAACAATTAGAGTGGTAATTTGGCTGTTTTAAAGAAAATATCTTAAAGAATCTTCTTCTTAAAGTAATGAGTTCCAACAACTCCATGGCCGTCTACCTCTCCGGAAACACTTTATGAGACTAGGACTGAGTGACTCAGAAGTTTGTAGATTCTGCAGTGAGGATGAGGAGTCATCAGACCTATCTCTGGCTGGACTGTCCAGCCATCTCAAAATATCGACTCAGGTGGATAGGAAAAGCTTTTCCCGAGCCATGTGATGTGAGAGAAGTAAACCCCAGATAGCTAGCAGAGTTCTGCTATAGCATGCAGCTTGATGGGAACTAAGAGTTAGTGGATTACAAAAGACTTCATGTCTAAGTGCAATGGGCTTGTTAGATATACTTAAACAGGAAATAAACAATTCTGTACTTACTGGTAATGAATATAATTACCAAGATGGGCATGAAATGTTCAAACTGTATGGGTGATATACATTATGGTTTACCTCAAATTACCAAATAAATTGTTTCAATACAATACTTTGCCATTCAGTTATCCCATTACTTCATTTTTCTCCATGTTAAAAATAATTATTATTCCCTTTGTATATTTAATATTACAATTTGTGACAAAATTCACGTTTATTACAGGAGCCTTATTGTGTAATAAAACAATACACAATACCTGAAAATACAATACTTTCTTTTATTTTTAGATTTTAGTAGGTAATTAATATAATTACCAAGATGGGCATGAAATGTTCAAACTGTATGGGTGATATACATTATGGTTTACCTCAAATTACCAAATGGAAGGAAGTCAATGGAAGGAAGAAGAATACAGTGGATGGGGCATGTGAAGAGGATGGGAGATAATAGAATGCCTAGAATAGCACTGGAGAAGGAGGAAGGAGGAAGAAGACCAAGAGGAAGACCGAGAGGAAGATGGGAGGACCAAGTGTGGAAAGACATAGAGAGAAGGGGACTACAGAAAATACAGGTGGATGAAGAGGAGACCTGGAACGATAGACTAAAGTGGAGGAGGCTGTGTACGACGACCCGTGAGAACGGAAACGTCTGACGATGATGATGATGATGAGTACGTAATTAAAATCTTATTAAATTTTAAGGTGTAAAACAAATGTCTGTAATTAGATTGTAATTAAGATCACTGAATACCAAATTGTGTTTTACAAATATTTCTGATATATTCAGTTGGTAGTTGATAATGGACCACTATCAATTCACAGGACATAAATGTAAGAAACAAACCGAAATGCTGTGGTCACGTGAGTATATCTGTGGTTTGCGGTCCAGAATCCTAAATAGGCGCCCCGCTGCCGTTCTGGCTAGTTGAAGGTTGGGAGCAAAAGACAGGACTTGGGCTAGCATCCAGGCTCCAAATAGTAGTGCTTCTGATACTCTGGAAAAAGACAATAATGTTTTAATGTCTTAACATTATAGCAACAGATACACATGTCAGGTAACCTTTTAACGCTCTCTTTGAACCAAACTCATGTCTTAGAACTAATATTTCTCCCCCAAATCAATTGTAATGAATTTTTTTTTAATATTGCATGAACAACATCCTAAAACATTTAATTTTCAAACAATTTATATATGCTCATTGATCGGTCATTTTGTACATTATTAATCGTTGTATTTGTTTAATAATAAAATAATGAATTAGGCTAAAAATATTTTTAAGTAAACCTGTGAGGGATCAGGTATATTTTTTTAAGAATAACATAATCAGAATCAGGTTTTCTCAAAAGAATTCAAGCATTAATATTAAAAATCTTTTAACAATGTTAAATACTTTATCTTAACTCAATACTTTGGTATCATGGCAGACTGTTAATTGAATCCCTCATTAAATGTATGCATACATAGTGTTAGACTCTGTTCAAGGTATTGAAGTTTAAAATCATATAAATCTTATTTGATTTTTTAAAATTTAATCTATAGTAAAATGATAAATTTTAAAGTTAGAATTTAAGATTTTTCCTTTGTATTAAAATTGATTAATTTACTTCAAACTAAAATACAATCGAAACAACGATAAAAATTATACTGCTCACTTGATTTTAATAACATTCAGATATTACATCTAGTTTATAGAACATCTGATAAACTTAGTCATTTTATGTATTTTATTTGAAAGGTACTTAAGCCTAACAATCCCACTAATATTATAAATGTAAAAGTTTGAATGTTTTGAGGTTTGTCCTCGAATCATGCTGAAACTGCTATACGGATTGTGCTGAAATTTGGAACAGGTATAGCTTTTGGTCTGAATTAACATTTAGAGTGCTTTTTACCACCCATAACACATTCATTTCACCAAATAAAGTCGAATTCAAATTGAAAAATTAGTTTGTTTACATTAAAATGTTATGATAAGAACGAAACGTATTTTGACAGCTGTTGACAGCTATAGTTCGACAAACTTTCTGAAACATCTGTTTACATTTGAATTTTATCAATAATAAGTAAATAGTGCTTGATCAGTAGTGTAATGCAGATAGTAAATAAAACATTAATATATAAATTTTACTCCAGATTGCGCCAGTGACGAATTAAAATCATCTAATGCATTAAATACTGTTATAAAACAAACCTTAATGAACAAAGTTATGAATCTTTTCACATAGGTTACTTTAAACTGGTGGGCTTCCTTGACATTATGATATTACATTTTAACAATGGCTTACGGAAAAACAGAGAAATGAATACTAACATACCTTAACGATTCATTCTTTCCCTGGCTACAGTCCAAAAAACAAGTGTAATGCAAAACTTTAATAACGATTATTTTGGAATGTTGCATAACCTTAATAAGGATTTCCCCCTTATACCTGAAGTACATAAGAAGTAGGTAGGACTTCCCCCTAGGTCGTAATAGGCTTTTCAGTCCTAGCAAACTCAACTATACCAAACGAGTTTGACCAAAATAGATTTCCGAGAACTATATAATTGAACGTATATAGTATCTTAATCGAGGCAATATGGCAAGTTTACCTGTGACATAGTAGGTAAGTGAATTTAAATGGTCTTAAGTAGGCACTTTTTAACCGAAGTAGACATCTCGGTCCTATGTAAGTATATATTTTTTCTTCGTCAGAACAACAAGGCAAGCTACTATGGTACTGGAAATATCTTAGACCTGAAATATATGACAAGGAATGGAAATATATGCTTTTTGACCAAAGTAAGTTTCCGAGACCTGTGTGATCCGAGATTTGTGTTTTCTTGATCGGGATAACAAGGCAGATTCAGCTGTGACGTTATGTATATAATTAATTACAACCAGAAATGCTCCTACACGTGCCAAACATGAAATAATAATTAAGTTAAAATCTGATACTATTTACCACAAACTTAAATAATATCTACCTGATGTATGCCTACTTACGTTTTAAAATGTTTGTAGGGCTCCCATCATATTACATTATAATTGCTTTTTATAAGGAGTTCGGTTCTAAAAATTGCGTGCAAAGCCGTGAGTAACAGCTAGTATATAATATTTACTTCAAAAATAATATTTAAAGACTGTATTTGTTAAACATTGTTATAACTGTTTTTATTACATTTTTGTAAGTTATTAGCTACTAAACAGTAAATAAATTGTAAAAAATCTTAAAAAAAATTATTTATTTATCAATGAAAGCAATTGTAATGGTAGGAGCTAAAACAACACTGCTCCGTCATCATCAAATTATACACAAAGAAATAATTAAGTACATTGTTTAGTATGTAAATACAGATTATGTCTTTCTTTAATTAGTACTTTTTAATATATTACAAATCTGCTACCAATGTTTGCTTGTGGTGAATAAGTTAATCAATGTAATAATTTCATAGTGAATATCGCTTTAAGTGAGAAAAAATATGATGCTAAGTACATTATAATATTTCTGTAAGGCTCGCCCTTTCTTGCGATGAGGTAACCGCCAAATCCGAGGCTGAAGGCGTAGGAAAAGTTGGTCGCCGTGTGACCAAAAGCGAACACAAGCCCACGAAACCTGGTCTTGCGTCTCAGTGACGCCTCAGCCTGGGCCAACTTGCGGTTGTAGCGGTCCACTATAGCACCTTCCTGCCCCAGGCTGTGAACCGTCCGTACTGAACTTATGGCTTCCACTGCTACCTGTAAAAAATAAATTTGTGTGTTTTATCAATTTGTTAGACTCAACAGAAGAGGCCAAACAACTTTCAAATTTAAAGTTGACATGTACCTTGGTAGCATCTTCTAAGGCTTGCTTCTCTACAGCACCCTCAGCCTCCATGACTCTGCCCTCGAGCAGGACGGAGAAGAGGATAAAAGGCACACAGATAAGACACATAACGGTCATCTTCCAGGAGTAGAAGAGTGACATGACAGTCCCGACCCCCAGAGTACTGAGACCCTGCAGCAGGGTTCCCAACTTGCTTCCTGTTGCCTGTAAAAAACTGAGAATTGTATATTTTATGTGTATATCAACAATATGCTTAGTTTGATCCACATCATAACCAATCAGATGCAACTGAAAAGTAGACCACTTACTCCTTGCACACTGGATGTATCACTTGACAGCTTAGCACAGAGACCACCGACAGAGTTCCTAGTATCGTCGAACCATGCCATATCCTGCTGCAGCATGGCTCTAAACACGTTCACTCGTAGACGAGAAGTCATTCGTACCCCAGCCATCGTCAAGCTCGATATCTGTAACACATTACACAATTGTGCAGTCTTCTTACTGGTCAGTCCAGACATTTTTTGTAAAGTCTTTTGTGTTTGAATATACAGGGTGTCCATAATTTACTCTACCGAACTTGACAACTTGATTTGGCAGGTCAAAATAATCAAGAAATGTCATGTAAAGTGTAGTCCTAATTTGCTTAGTTTACCGTCTGTTTCTGTTTTCTTTGGGAAAATAATGATAAGAATGTACAAAGCTGAAACTTTGAACAGGCTTTAGTGTAATTAAGACCTGTTTTTAAAGATTTTTGAAATAATATCATACTAGGTTTCAAAATGGCACCCATACAAAATTTTCAAACTTTAAAAGCTTAAAATGGGTGAGAACTTATACAAAATTAGTAAGAATAATGGGTTACATTTAGAGGAACATTTTGATACCAAATTTATTCCACTAAGACAAATAAACAACTGAACAGTAAAGGTTTTATAGGGTGCCATTTCTCACTTAAAATATATTACTCTCATTATTAATGTTGTCTGCTGTTTAAAAATCAGCATTAACAGATAAGCCCATTGTTTTCTTTTTTACTCATACAATTTGATTGGGTTTAGTAGCCTAGATGTTGTTTTGCCAAATTAATCTTTAAATTGTGTTTTATTTTTTTATATATTGTAACAAAATAGGCCCTACTACTATATAAAAATAAACTTAGTTGGTTTACACATTAAAAATATTATATTGATTATATCTTTAAATGAGTTGATTTACTAAATTTACTACAGAAATTTAGTATATAAACTAAAAATTTTATAAAAATATAAAAATTTAGTATATATATATATAAACTTTTATTACTTGAATTTAAGCTGATTATAACATTTCAAAACTGACACTACTATATAATTACTGTTGACTATACATAGTAAACAATCTCATTTACAATAAGCAAAACTAAAATATTAAAAGTATGTAAACTTATAATTTTATATCTAATGCTAGTTAGTGGTAATATTTATTTTCATAATTTTGCACTTTTTGATCATATTAGAAAAACTTTTATAAAAAAAATAGAACAATCATAACAAAAAGAGAGATACATACTAACAGAAGTAAGTAATAAATGAAGAGCGATTCCAAATATTTACGTAGGGACTACAGACAGTAATTTAAGTAGAGCCAACGATTACATAAAAATTTGATTATTAATCACAAAAATTATGAAAACAAAACATGAAAATTCTATTACATCTCTAAAATGTTTCTAACTAAAAATGTTGTTTATTTAACATTAAATTATTTCATACACAACACTTACCAGTATTTAACAAACCCTTCTAATTTTACATAAGTTTGCTGGTCCAATTCAATTGTATCATAATAATAATGCATATTAAGGAACTTCAATAAAAATCTAATATCCATGAAATCTAGATTTTATATCTAAAGTTTTAAAAAGAAGTATATTTGTTAATAATCATAGACATATCAATCATATTTGTTAAACACAACAATAGTTATAATATTAATTATAAATTATTGTAGTTTTAACATGAAAAAAGTTACCTGAATGTTTAGGTATTTAAAAATTAGGATCTCTAAGTTCATTTCAATTAATAGTTGAATTGAAGCAATACTGTTCATATTCAGAAACACACTGAATAATGCAGATGTCTCAGTATTAATTATATTTTTAATTGCATGATTGTGTTTATATTTTTGGAATTTACTTTTGTCTATGTAATATTACCTGTAGGAAGACACAGGTGAAAGCAATAAGACCCACAATGACGAAAGCAATCGCATATCCATTAGTTGCGGCTATTACATCATCATCATTTGGCGATGATAAAGCCTAAAACAGACAAATTATTGTTTTAATCTGACAACACCATTATTTACATTAATTTGTCAATCTGTCTCAATCCAAATAGACTTAGAAGGTTGAACACATCAGTCTTCAACCCGAACTCTAGATGATAATGTAAAATATAAAAATTAGTCAGAAGTTGATGTCTTTGCTGGATTTGGACACAGCATAAAATGCTGGAAGTTTAAAGTGTTGCATGAAATACAATGATATTGTACTCTATGTTGTCATCTGTGCGTGATTCTCTCAGGGGATTCTGTTATAATTTCAAAAGAGAAATCATATTCAAAATTCTCTCTTCATTTTGTATCACTAAAAATTAACTTCATGATGGAAATTGTTCTTAATTTAAGGTGTTTGGTCAATAAAAGGTCTATTTTTGTGAAACTTTCTTTAGTTTCCCATCTAGTATTGATGTATAAAACTAAAAAGTGTATGGATTCCAACTGTATTATTGACATTATTAGTGTGAAGCAATACGTTTGTGGTTGGGTAATTTTTTAATTTTATAGTCATAGCCCTTCGCTGAAAGACAATTTTGCTGAAAGCAGTAAATGTAGGATTTTTATTAACCCATGGGGACTTATAAGCATTTTAAAATAGGCGATTTAGGGCAGTATT
Source organism: Homalodisca vitripennis (assembly GCF_021130785.1). Classification (NCBI taxonomy): domain Eukaryota; kingdom Metazoa; phylum Arthropoda; class Insecta; order Hemiptera; family Cicadellidae; genus Homalodisca; species Homalodisca vitripennis. The sequence goes on along the minus strand of NC_060209.1, from coordinate 179,780,456 downwards.
GTAAGCGAACAGTAGGAAATTTGTTGAAAATGAGTTATTTACACTATGTATAGGAATTATGACTTAAGTAAATACAATGTTTTCAAATACAATTTTGAAAAAAATATTTTTTTATTAATTATAACATTTTAGAAAATTATGACATTTTAATAACATTCTGCCTAAAATATCACATATTTTACATATAAAGTGTGTCATTATCTTTAGTATAGATACAGTAAATAGTTTCCCTCCTTATCATCAGCTGTTTTTCTGTTGAATAATTTTAAGATAATACAGTAGTTTGTGGTTTAATTATTACTTCTTTAAATCCTACAATTCCTATTTCTCTTTTCCTGACCACAGGGAAGGTTGGTGGCTTTGTCTTAGAGAGCTTTATTTCTTAAATTAAAATTAATTAATACAACCAAAACTGATTGTACTATTGTAAATTAAACTGTTTATAGAAATATTTACTCAAGTTCGCCCAGTGGCAGGTTGTATAAAAAAATACTTCATATTAAAAATGTTATTTATGTTTAAGGAAGTTTGTTGGGTTCCTCCTTGGATTTCACACTCTAAACCTAGTTTTATAAAATCAACACAAAACTAGGTTGTGTGTGTTGGTATTTGGGTAAACACAAATACTTTTAATGGGTTTACCCATAGAGTAATGGTGATATCCGATATCTCTTCCACACAAAAATTAGATTACCTCGACAATTTCAATAAAATGTAGATTTATTATATTTTTCAGAATAATCCAGCATTTGACAACATAACGTAAAAGTATATCTGCATCAAAGCTTATTCTAAACAAATAGCTGTGACTTAAAAAGGTGATTCCAGCACATTCGTTAACTAAATCACAATTAATTGTTGTCAGTCAAATATTAGAACAATCTGTCTAATAACTCTCTATAAATGAGTAATATATAAAACGTATGTCAAGAAGTTAACGCTTCTGTAAACTCTAATTAGACAAAACATGTAATTTAAAGCACCTACAAAACTTCAATTAAACTGTAAACTGGTAAATTTCAAAGAAAAACACTTACTTATACTTGAAATCCTAGTCTTGTTAACTGTTCAAGTTTAGTAAAGCTGTGTATTATTCAAACACAATTTATAAACTTAAATTTATATATACTAGTCAAGTCTCGGAAGTACAAAACTCACCCCGTACATGTTCCCGAAGAAGATGGCACTGGCCGGAGATGTGCACCCATTGAGGAACGAGGCGACAGAGCCAATCAGCACGTAGGGCCAGTCAGGCTTGTTCAATCCCACAATCCTCATCACTGGACACTCGTAAAGCTAAAAAGTGACATTTAAAATACTAATAAATCTAGTAACTTTTGGAAACATTAATGGTAAAGAATAGTGTATATGATAAAGATAGGACTTTGGACAATGTGAATGTTGAGTTTAGCTCCAGTTCAACTTTCTTTTAGTGCAGCGTCTGGAATCTGACGCTGTCACAGACTTGACTCTTGGAAAAAGGTTCTGTGACGAAGAAGCTCAACTGAACTCTACATCGTTTAGACATCAGAGACACCTACACTACAAAATAGTATAGTGTAATCTAGGTGAGGAGGTATTCTCATTGTCTCATCAGGTGCACAATTGAATGCACAACAATGTTTTAGACACTATCGATAAGCACGTTGGAGCAACCTAGTTTTCTACACAACATAGTTAGGGTAGAAAAGGTAGATTCAGTGTTAATTTTGATTTTAGCTCCAGTCCACCTTCTTCTTAGTGCAACATCTGGGAGATTCCAACTTTCACACTGAATCTATTCTTCCCACCATAGCTAGGATGTTTATCCCACCATGTTTATTTAAGACCACTTATGGTAATTCTGAACTGCAGAATCATCTAAGCTATGGTCATTAATGCCGTTAACAATCAAATTAGAGGTCCTTTTTCTGGGTGAATTTGCAAGAGTTGACTTGCTAAGAGTTACTGCTCTTATCACTTGATATGGCTTGTACAGGAATCTGTAATTCCAGATTGGGCATCTATAATGTATAGCCTTTTGCCATCTCTGCAGCCAGAAAACTGATTTTTGAGCATATTGCATAAACTGCATATAATTAATGTGCGATTTAGAATACTAGACGGTATTATCAGTTAATCTTCATATAAGCAAGAGAATATTCCAGTGAGTTTCTTTTTAAGAGTTTTTAACCACTTACTGGAAGGCCGAGCTTTCAGTAAATGTCAAAAGTATACTTAATTTTAGAATATTATTAAAAGTCAATACTTGGAAGAAAAATAAAACTTGGCTGATGTGAATTGTCGGTATTGTAATTTTATGCAGTCTTATTTAATTATGTGATTTCTTTATGAAATGAAAAAGTAGATGTAAATTTTATACTTTGAATGTTAAATTCTAAATCGGTTTATTTTCCTTACATTCTGCATCCTTCTGTTAGGTTTATTTACTTGAGGATCATTCAAACAAAAAGGACCAAATTAATGAATTGTATTTATTTTTACTGCATTATTTATTTCTGAACACAAAATGTTTCAGTTACATTTTTTTTGAAACAGTGTCTCCGTTTATAAGTTGTTTTTATTTTTAAATGTTATAGATTGTGGTTATTTCTTTTATCAAAAAGAAGTGCTATTGTCAAACTTAACTGCAATATGCCATTATTTCTAATAATTTTGAGCAAATAACATAATTATGGCTGATGTAAGACAATTGTTTACCTCTTCAGTTAAGTCTGGTTTCTTCACTACATTGTCCGGTAAGCTGTCGGCCTCGTCTTGTGACACATAGCCGTTGTCATTTGTGCCGTTGTCTTCTGGGTCTGTCTTTGTGTCTGTAACAGCGATGGTGATTATAAACCTGTCACCATGCACATGACGATAACACAAGAATCACAGACAAGCTCCATAAAACAAAAACAAGAATCTGCATGAAATTACTGAAACAGCCGGAAGAATAAGGCTTGAGGTATTATGTATGTTTTCTGAGTTTCAGAATGAAGAAAAACTTTCAAAGGATCCTCTCATTGGGTTTGCATATAAACCGAGGAGAAAATTTAATGTTTAAGATAAAGAATTAACTCTGTTAGATCCGGATTTAGTGTTTAAGAATTTGATGGAATCAATTAATCATTTTCTGTTTTAACTGTTTTCAAGGTTTCCAAGGTATTTCAGCAGCCTGCTGGTACATTTAACCTACTAAATTTCATTCTTCAGTTAATAGGCAAACGTGTGACATCTTGAGCGTTTAGGTCAAACACTGTAATTGTTATCAAGAAGCTGTCCCTTCTTAGTTTAGAATAGTAGAATCTAATGTAATTGCCCTTAACCGACGTGTCACTTCAATCTGGGTAATCTTATGGATGTTCAGGAGCGGCACATCACTAACCGTAAATGTCGATATTTTGGGGTGCAAAGGCAAGGGTGGTTGATAGGTCTAGTCTACTGCGGGAGATGACTGTTGGAGTTTGGTGGGCTTTGCTCCCTAACCTCAGAGGTTCTTGCTAGCCTCAACAAGGGTGTGTCACCCCATGCCTGCTTTGGCTGGAGAGGTTGGTTCAGAGCTGGCCTCCCGTTCTCCCGTGGGGACATGACTTTGAGATTAGTGCCCTAATTCTTCCTCATGGATCTCGATAGGAGGTGGCCCCTACCCCCTAACCTTAACCCATCCTGAATATCCTGTCACTCTGGAAGCAGCACTAAGGTTTTTGTAGGACTAAGTGCAATTTATAAGCTTCTTTTCCTAAGAGAAAAGAAATGTAATGGCCCAAAAAATCAAGTTCCAGATTTTTGAGAAAATGTACATTTTAGGATGCTTTGTTTACACGAGTGTCCATCAGTATCATCAAGAAATTTACATTATAAAAAGAATTACAGTAATATGAGTACAGTGAAAGTTAAATGTCAGAATATACCACAATTATATGTAAACAGTTTATTCATTCGGAAGTTAGATTCATTATACCAACCCCATTCTTTCTCTTTAAAACCGAATTAATTATTTGGTTCAGGTGGTGTGTTGTGGGTTAACTTAGACTTGTTTTGTTTTCTGCTGACATATTTTAAATACATTTTTCCAGAATTAAATCCTGTATAAAATTTATTTACAAATTAATTGTATCGTTTCACTAGACTGTTGATACAGCTATTATTGCATTTAAGGAATTGGAAACCAGTTTTTTCCAACAACGTTGGGGTTTATTTATACTAGCTATCCCAAAACAAAGGAAGGTAGATTTCTGGAATTAGTTTTATTTATTTTTTCAGGACAAAAGACTATATATAAACATTATAACTGCCTTGTAATTTTAGTCTAAAAAGATTTTATTTAGATTAATTTTTACTCTTGAAAGCAACATATCTAGAAAATTGTCTTGTACTTGTAACACAGCTAACTAAGTGTTTAGAACTATGTTTATTCTACTTCTTATTTTCAATGATAGAATAGCCTCTTAAAATCTTCATGAAACAACAATTATATATGTTGTTCAAAAGCAAGTATGTCAGTATAAAATAGTATAATTTTACTAGAGGCGTTGCGAAACAGTGGTAAGGATTTATGTGAATAACAGTAGAACAATAGTGCTCTAGTACTGCACCAACTATTGCCGAGATAAATAAAAGTACTGTATGGTATGAAACACTTACTCTCCTCAAGGGAAGCATCAGCAGTGACTAGAGAATAATAGTGCCCTTCTAAAGCCATCAGCTCTGCATGAGTACCCTGTTCCACTAGCCTGTAACATAATAATAATAATATACATTAATACATAACAATAATATAATATAATACAATAACACCATGCCGTTGGCAATTACTTTTATCAACAATACTGTATTAAATATTACATAAAAAATCTTGTTTAGTTCTTTTTAGGTGCATATTCAACAGTTAAATTCAATTCAACAGTTTAAAACATTTACATGTACCTGCAATTACAAATACTCGACTTACGAATGTACTTTTATACCACATCTTTGGTAACTTTTTGTAAATTTGTTGGGAATAAGCTGTGTTCACGTTAACTGTAAGTTTTGCACATGTGGTAATCATTTATTCCATTGAGTATAAACTGATACATCGGAGTATCAAATAACTCCATAGAACGTTGCGAAATCTTACTAACCAATCCAAAAAAATAATTTAATTATATGTTACCATGTCACATGATGAAACGTCATATGTTTGTACAAAACGTTTCCTTCTGCAATTTTTCTTTGCCATGATGGTTACTTTTAAGAGTAATATAACATGTTGTTTTATTTTTACCTTTGATTGTGACCGTTTGATCCCAAAATCAACACCAAGATAACATTACCAAGTACCAAATTTCAAACCTCTAGGACTTTCTATCAATAGTTATCGCACAAAGGACAGATAGACAAAGACATGATTTTAAGTAGGTTATTTCGGGTTCCACGTCAGATACCGTGAAGTACCGATTGGTACATTAGCCAGCCCCTGCATCGGAGATGACGCCGTACCTATAGGAACGGCAATTATGACCGGACAGGCTATTGTGGTGGTGGCGGGTTTACTCTAAAGGCCAGGACACACATAACCGCACCGTGCCCGACACGTGAGTCGGCCGTCGCGTCGTACGGTGTGACAATTGCAACACAGTTTTTAACCTGCAAGTCCGCACATGTCCGCACCGACACCAGACCGTCGTGGCCGAACCGTGCCCGCACCGTCACCCATAGTTGAAGTTTGAATTTCGATGGGCACGGTGCTATCTAAGAGCGGCATCAGTCATAGATATAGATAAACCTATCTTCTAAGAAGTAAGGAAATTTGCTGTTATTTATGATCAATCAAGTGAAAAATATTTGAACGCTGAGTATAGTTAAGAAGTCTGGAAGAAGATTACGAAAAATGTGGAGCTTGGAGAAGGTAAGTATAAATTTGAATAGTGTTTTTAAATGTAACTTTATGTTGGTTACAGTTGCTTTCTTCGTTTAAAAACTATTTAATTTAAACCTTGTATTTTATTGAATTATTTAGTATACTAACTCTACACCCTGCGTTAGCGTACAAAATCATATTTATTGATAAAAGTATTAGACCTTTTTTAGAGTAAACTAGTCATATTTTCTTATTGTACTAAAGTTACAACAAATTATAAAACTGTTGTATATTAAGTGATTTTAAATAACTAAATTAGAATTATATAAAATCTAAAGTTTTTGTTTATTAAGAAATATTTATTATATTTATTTGCGTAAAATACGATTTATCTTGGACGTATTGAAATTACTTGATAAATGTATTCCGGTATTTTGTATGGATCACATTTAACATCTATGACGTTTTATATTGTTTTATTATTTTCACTACGGTACAGTAGAGTTAAAATAAAAATATTTTATTTCCAATAAGATTTTTAAGTACGATAGAAACCATGTTCTCTAGTATATATTCATAAATATTTACTTTATTTTGCCAATTATTATAAAAAGACTTGCAGCATGGCAAAGTCTGGCCTCACACAGTTCTTGGGTTAAAGTAATACAACAAATACCAAATATACTGTTTATAGTGTATTTTACCGAAATTCAATGCAATGAAAACACAATGAACAAGAATAATAGGGATAAAAGAAACATAACCAAGATAGTCATTTACAAATTTTACATACTAGCTGATTTTACTGCAGCATTTTAATATTTCTTTCATCACAGCGAATAATAAAAATAGCAGCATTAAAATTAGCATTCTGTATCGCAATACTTCATTTACTGAACATTTTTTAAGTATACGTCACTTCGAAATCCAACAGCAATGTGCTTTTATCTAAACCGTGAGACTGTTACTGTTACCGCATGGAAATGTGTGGCTTCGCGATAACCGAGCCGAGCCCGCACAAACACTCGGCCGACTCACGTGTCGGGCGCGGTGCGGGTATTTGTGTCCCGACCTTAATGCTGCGGCCTTGTTGAAATAAGTGCGCGGAGCCATTTTTTTTTTTTTTTTTTTTTTTTTTTTTTTTTTTTTTTTTTTTTTTTTTTTTTTTTTTGCATAACACCATGTAACTTCCATTGCAATCGTCATAACATGGAAAAGGTACAATTTTACACTCATCATTACGATGGCTCTCATTCAGAATTACAGTTTTTAATTCACCCAAATTGTCATTAATTACTAATTTCTCCACTCTAATCACATGATCAGTCAGCCAATGATGTGGTTTCCCAATCGTTTACCATAAACTCGTCAGTACCTACTTTAAAGAGCTTCTGAGATCAGTGCGGGTTTCAGACGAGTTTTAAATGCCTTAGGCATTGTGCCATTTTTGTTCGAATTTGGTCATTTGTTGACGAACTGAACTCCTGCCTGCGAAGGTGTTCATAAGCCACCGCGCTGTGTCTGGTAGTTATTCCTGCCTCTAGTGTCATAAGAGTGTACGTTACTACCTCTTATGACTTCGTATTTTGATTAGAAAAAAAGCGATGTTTCCAGAATATTCAGACAGGGAAGCGTCAAATACTGGGAGGTTTTTGAATACTGGTCTGTACGACTCTCTTTGCTGAAGTTTTGAGGAGGTGCGGTGTCGGGGCAGACGCCTAAGCTGGTGTGATAGGGTCTGGCAGTCTGGAGGTGCGAGGTCGGGGCAGACGCCCACGCCGGCGACAAGGCGGTAGCCAGTACGATGGGGTCTGCTAGTCCCCAGACGTCGGGGCATCGGGGCAGACGCTGGAGGTGACGAGGCAGCAGCCGGAGGAGGCGGGCGCCGATCGCATTGTAGGCCTACTTGTAGTCATAGGGCTGGAGTTGTGGATTTTATGCGTGTGGTCGTGTTCTCCTTTAAAATCACTGATATATTGCTGTCTGTTCTGACCAAACCGTTGCAATCTTTTGCACAACATCGCCAATGTATACCTCCTTTGGCGAGAGTTCTGTATTCTAGAAATTTATATAATTTTTCTCTAAGATGTTGTTTTCCTGCACTTTTATTCTAAATTCATTTTGTGTTTTTTTTTATTTGGTCATTATAATAATACATAACTATTTAATAAGGCCTGTAATTTTATTTCTTCCAAATATTAAATTAAAATAAATTACAATTTCAAACCAAAAAGTATTTAAGCGTGGGCTGGAATCTAGTGACTGCAATTCTTCCACTAAGTCTCTGAGCTACAATCACTAAGTAGTAACAGCGGTCCCGAGAATCAATTTCTCGCAACATTGTGATATCACTATATACTTTTCCCTACTCTAGAGTTGTAGGAGCTCTTCTGATCCAAGACATCTATACCCATTTTAGCTGTATTATATTTTATTACCATAGATAGTTTCAGTACAGCATTACCTTTCCTGTGATTCTCTCCTATGTCTTCAAAGTGAATATCATGTTTTGTTTAAATCATTCTTACATTCTTCGCATCCTTCTACTTTGACGCCACTACAACTTGGTCACCATCCTTGACAACATTTCTCTTTCTCCAATTCTGCATTTATCTTATTCCTGTTTGAACGAATGGTACCTATCAGATATGTTGAATTATCCAGAATATGTGCTAGTTCCATCGAGGAATAGTAGTTGTCTCCGAACAGTACATGGCCTCTGTTAAGATTATCCACCATGAGTTCTGTTATAATACATAATTTGTAATAAGCACTCTAAAGTTTGCTTATGTCCCCTTTACCTATATACAGTTTTAGATCAAAAGCATACTCGTTTACATCACGAAGCTTGAACAATTCCATATTTATGAGATTTGTTAGGAAGACTATTGATCCCGACGGCTCCTGAAGAGAACCATATTTTCATCAGCTCAGACCACTATGTTGTGTCTCAAAAATATACCATGATATCAAAAATGTCATTACGTCGGTCCAATTCATACAAGGACGTCAAGCACGTCATTGTATATAGTCTACGTCTAAATCGTCACTCATCTTAAAATTTTACCATCTAGTGCCTGCAAGTACAGATCAAGCTATAACAAAACTAACGACCAGCCACAATCGAAACAAACTCTCCACTGTTTTTATTAGGACTGTGTGTTACAGAGGCTAGAATGCAAATGGCGGGATGTTTAGGCGGGAGAACATAACGGAGAGTAGGGTTGCGCGATGGCGGGAAACTGTATGAATAAAATTACGAACGCTTTCTGTATTCTAACCTATAAAATACTATGGTTCTGTGTTGACCAATTGGTACGACAGCTTCATTTATATAGATCACGTAGGCTACTATAAAAACGTAAGTGCCGTACCGTTTGATCAAAAATCGTTCAATAACTATACATTATTTTATATTGAATCGGTATTAGACAATTACTTCCAATAACAAGTGAAAATAGTCGTTTTTTAGGTTGGCAATCGCAGGGATGTGTATAAAAGTTTAGATGTGGATACTTTTATGAAACTAGTGTTGGTACAAGTCAAAGTTAAGATACAATATACGTATGCAATAATAATTGGTCTTTTACTTCAAACTTACGTAGATCTAGTCTCTAAATCTTAGCAACAACATTTATATAGAACACTTTATACATAAATTTAATAATGCGATATTTATGAATTTTACCAAATGAGCCTGTAAACTGCATAACAAAATCACACACGAGAAGTTCTCATAGACAATTCCACGGTTAAGATGGATCCATGTAAATTATTATTTCCATACGAATTATTTATAGTTACCTGCCGCTGGATATGACCAGTATGCGGTCAACATGGCGGATGCTCGACAGGCGGTGGCTGACTGTGAGGGTTGTGCGGCCCTTGCTGGCCTGTTCTAGAGCACTCTGTACCACCGACTCATTGGCAACATCCAAAGCACTGGTAGCCTCGTCCAGTAGCAGTATGCTGGGGCGACGTAGTAGAGCGCGAGCGATGGCTATCCGCTGCTTCTGCCCTCCTGATAGCTGGGTCCCTCGCTCTCCCACCATCGTACTGTATCCCTGTCACAGAAGTGAATAACAAATAGTTTATTGGTTACAACATCCAAAGCACTGGTAGCCTGGTCCAGTAGCAGTATGCTTGGGCGGCGTAGCAGAGCGCGAGCGATGGCTATCCGCTGCTTCTGTCCTCCTGATAGCTGGGTCCCACGCTCTCCCACCATCGTGCTGTAGCCCTAGTCACAATGTTTCAGAAGTGAATGACCAACACAACAACATCCAAAGCACTGGTAGCCTGGTCCAGTACCAGTATGCTGGGGCGGCGTAGCAGAGGGCGAGTGATGGCTATCCGCTGCTTCTGCCCTCCTGATAGCTGGGTCACTCGCTTGCCCACCATCGTGCTGTAGTCCTAGTCACAATGTTTCAGAAGTAAACAAAAAACAGTTCATTCGTTACATCCAGTGCACAGGTAGCCTCCTCCAGTAGATACTGCTGCTGTGACTCTGGCGTAAGGAAGTCAACATACTCGACTTAAACAGAATCAGAAGGCACTACTTTACCAGACACGGAATGCACCTACGTACTGCCAGCATGCAGTTACTAGGTGGGATTATAATCTGAAGGAGGTAGATACCGCGGATGTTCCAGGACACCCTCCACCGCATTCACAGCGTCAGACTCAACCCTCGCTCTCACCTGTACCTTTATCTTGTCGAGTGTTGCAATTCCAGAACTATTCGGAAGTTGTGAAGATATTACTTCGTGCACAGTTTACAAATAAGCGCTTTTTAAAAAAAAACTTCGCTGTACAGAATTTTGTAAATGCAAGGTAGGGAAGATCCAGTCCCGAGAGTAATCAGTCAGAATTTGCAAAATTAAAAAATAAACAAAGAAAATTGTTCCATTAGTTCATCAGAATGCTCAATCTGCTACTAATAATTTGTCTTACTATACCCAATATATCACAAGGTTTAAATTTAACGCGAGAGATGGGGGGGGGGGTTAATGGCACAGAAATGTTCTGGCAAACGTAGTTATCTTCACAGTTATGAGGAAATGTATGATCATACAGGAAGCAGTTCTGAAAACTTGACGGTAGGTCACACAGCACATGGTAGATCTTGTGTAACGATCATTAGGTATGAAATGTCCTTTTCGTAGAGGAAGCGCGACGGTAACTCAATGATCTTTCAGCAGTCACGGTTAGGGTACGAATATACAGACAGCGACGTTGCGAAATTATCAAATATGTGTTATCAAGTGGGCGCGACGAATTTTTGTATTTCAATCCATGTGAGCTGTATTTCATAGATTCACATCGCGTCACGTCGATGTCTGTGTACTCGTACCTTTACAGAATGACACGTCATCACTCATAAACGTTTATGAGACGAAGATATGATATCACACTATTAGGAATAATAAGCAAGCCAAAATCTCCATTGTTTATGGTTATTATTGTTGTTTATTCCACAGGTATCATATGGCATTTCTTTCTGGGGAACTTCATCGATATTTTCTTTCAACCGAGTTTTTAGACTGCAGAAAATGGCTACGAGGGTGATTTGTGGTCTCTGAAACCGGGAGAGTTGCCGAGAAGTATTCCCTCGTGAACATTTCCTTACCCTTCCATTCTTATTCATATATTCAATTTGTGTGTTTACTTTTAAAAACGTCACGATTTAAAACCTACCCCGTGATTTAAATGTATCACCATGAATTCTTAAAAAAACAACCACACACCTTGGGCCAAAATATTGTAATGCTCTACCAACCTATATAATAATAGTGAAACCGTTTCAATATATAAAATAATTATCCCATGAACAGAGTATGTTATAATACCTTGGAGGAATTCTTGGCAGGTTTATCGTTGACGGTGTGAGTTTATAAATTGTATTTTTAAACATCTTAAGTATTTTTTTAAGATCTGACTAAATTTGAAACGGCATGTATAAATAAAATTACATGCAATATCGTTTGTATAAATATTATACGATTATGATTATGACAATGTTCCATGCAATGTTGTATTGTTAATGGACAATACAATTTGATTTGGTTTGGTTTTCATGAATACGGCATTGTTAATTGGTAATTTAAATAGTTAAAATCATATATCTAAGTTATTTACTGGCCAATTTTTATGATCTAGCCGTCGAAAGGTTTATATTTAAATTAAGCAGCTCTTATTATTCTTTAAAAACTTTCTTATTCTTATTAGTTTTTACGTTATTAAGCTTAGAAAACTCAAATATCCACCGTCTTTAAACGTGATATGCTAATATAATAGTCTAACGTTTCTCTTGATTTGAGACTGCAAGGAAAATATCTGTGCCAAATTTGAGATTTTTATCATATATACTGGTTTCTAAAATAAAAAATACACATATAAACAGACGTAAATTAAACATGTTTTTATCCATATTTATATATAGCATTTTTTTATTTGCCTTGAACCGAACAAATCTCCAAAATATTACCGGAGTGTTCTTAAACACCCTGTATAATAATATATATTAATAATAATTATTATTTTCAATCTTAATACTTGTAAAAAATCGATCATTCAATGGGTTGTTTTCAATGTATTAACAAATAAAGGCATGGAATTCCAACAAAAGTAGGCTACATAGGTGCTGTTTTCGATTCATGAATATATTTTAGTTATATAATATTTCCTATAGAATCTTTGTACTTTTCAGGATCAATTGTGGTGTAAGCCAGGATATTAGCATTTCCCAAACACGAAGAGCGCTTTATTTTATCCGGAATTGTAGAATGAAATGACTCCACCAACTTAAGATTTTTTTATCTCATTTACGATCGCACATAACAGTGCCATGACACTCATGTGGTGCCTGCGAAGAGCCAGCAGTTACTGGGTTACGTGAGTCTGCAGTATTAGTGTTTTGGCTGTATCTTTTGCTTTTGCAGAAACACATCTGATTGACGGATATTTTCCAACAGATTCTTACACAAAAATATTGTTATATTTCCATTATTATACTTTTTACGGACTCAGTATCGTTAAATTGTTGATGAAGTCATAAGCATACCTGGTCCAAAATCCACCAGACCTATATTTTAAGATGGGCAGATATCTAGAGCATACTCACCATTGGCAACTTGCTGATGAAGTCATGAGCATTGGCGTCGCGTGCTGCCTGTTCCATCTCTGCCCTGGTAACTTGCAGGTCGCAGAAGATGTAGTCCGCAATCTTCAGGTTGAATGATACCTGCTCCAAAGATCCACCAGACCACTATGTTAAGATGGGCAGATATCGAGAGTTATACTCACCATCGGCAACTTGTTGATGAAGTCATGAGCATTGGCGTCGCGTGCTGCCTGTTCCATCTCTGCCCTGGTAACTTGCAGGTCGCAGAAGATGTAGTCCGCAATCTTCAGGTTGAATGATACCTGCTCCAAGATCCACCAGACCACTATGTTAAGATGGGCAGATATCGAGAGTTATACTCACCATCGGCAACTTGTTGATTGAAGTCATGAGCATTGGCGTTCGCGTGCTGCCTGTTCCATCTCTGCCCTGGTAACTTGCAGGTCGCAGAAGATGTAGTCCGCAATCTTCAGGTTGAATGATACCTGCTCCAAGATCCACCAGACCACTATGTTAAGATGGGCAGATATCGAGAGTATACTCACCATCGGCAACTTGTTGATGAAGTCATGGGCATTGGCGTCGCGTGCTGCCTGTTCCATCTCTGCCCTGGTAACTTGCAGGTCGCAGAAGATGTAGTCCGCAATCTTCAGGTTGAATGATACCTGCTCCAAGATCCACCAGACCACTATGTTAAGATGGGCAGATATCGAGAGTATACTCACCATCGGCAACTTGTTGATGAAGTCATGAGCATTGGCGTCGCGTGCTGCTGTTCCATCTCTGCCCTGGTAACTTGCAGGTCGCAGAAGATGTAGTCCGCAATCTTCAGGTTGAATGATACCTGCTCCAAGATCCACCAGACCACTATGTTAAGATGGGCAGATATCGAGAGTATACTCACCATCGGCAAACTTGTTGATGAAGTCATGGGCATTGGCGTCGCGTGCTGCCTGTTCCATCTCTGCCCTGGTAACTTGCAGGTCGCAGAAGATGTAGTCCGCAATCTTCAGGATTGAATGATACCTGCTCCAAGATCCACCAGACCACTATGTTAAGATGGGCAGATATCGAGAGTATACTCACCATCGGCAACTTGTTGATGAAGTCATGAGCATTGGCGTCGCGTGCTGCCTGTTCCATCTCTGCCCTGGTAACTTGCAGGTCGCAGAAGATGTAGTCCGCAATCTTCAGGTTGAATGATACCTGCTCCAAGATCCACCAGACCACTATGTTAAGATGGGCAGATATCGAGAGTATACTCACCATCGGCAACTTGTTGATGAAGTCATGAGCATTGGCGTCGCGTGCTGCCTGTTCCATCTCTGCCCTGGTAACTTGCAGGTCGCAGAAGATGTAGTCCGCAATCTTCAGGTTGAATGATACCTGCTCCAAGATCCACCAGACCACTATGTTAAGATGGGCAGATATCGAGAGTATACTCACCATCGGCAACTTGTTGATGAAGTCATGGGCATTGGCGTCGCGTGCTGCCTGTTCCATCTCTGCCCTGGTAACTTGCAGGTCGCAGAAGATGTAGTCCGCAATCTTCAGGTTGAATGATACCTGCTCCAAGATCCACCAGACCACTATGTTAAGATGGGCAGATATCGAGAGTATACTCACCATCGGCAACTTGTTTGATGAAGTCATGAGCATTGGCGTCGCGTGCTGCCCTGTTCCCATCTCTGCCCTGGTAAACTTGCAGGTCGCAGAAGATGTAGTCCGCAATCTTCAGGTTGAATGATACCTGCTCCAAGATCCACCAAACCACTATGTTAAGATGGGCAGATATCGAGAGTATACTCACCATCGGCAACTTGTTGATGAAGTCATGGGCATTGGCGTCGCGTGCTGCCTGTTCCATCTCTTGCCCTGGTAACTTTGCAGGTCGCAGAAGATGTAGTCCGCAATCTTCAGGTTGAATGATACCTGCTCCAAGATCCACCAGACCACTATGTTAAGATGGGCAGATATCGAGAGTATACTCACCATCGGCAACTTGTTGATGAAGTCATGAGCATTGGCGTCGCGTGCTGCCTGCCTGTTCCATCTCTGCCCTGGTAACTTGCAGGTCGCAGAAGATGTAGTCCGCAATCTTCAGGTTGAATGATACCTGCTCCAAGATCCACCAGACCACTATGTTAAGATGGGCAGATATCGAGAGTATACTCAACATCGGCAACTTGTTGATGAAGTCATGGGCATTGGCGTCGCGTGCTGCCTGTTCCATCTCTGCCCTGGTCACTCGCAGGTCGCAGAAGATGTAGTCCGCAATCTTCAGGTTGAATGATACCTGCTCCAAGATCCACCAGACCACTATGTTAAGATGGGCAGATATCTAGAGCATACTCACCATCGGCAACTTGTTGATGAAGTCATGAGCATTGGCGTCGCGTGCTGCCTGTTCCATCTCTGCCCTGGTCACTCGCAGGTCGCAGAAGATGTTCTCCGCTATCGTCATGTTGAACGATACCTGCTCCAAGATCCACCAGACAACTATGTTAAGATGGCCAGATATCTAGAGCATACTCACCATCGGCAACTTGTTGATGAAGTCATGGGCATTGGCGTCGCGTGCTGCCTGTTCCATCTCTGCCCTGGTCACTCGCAGGTCGCAGCAGATGTTCTCCGCTATCGTCATGTTGAATAGTACCGGCTCCTGACCCACCAGTCCTATCTGGCTTCTCACCCACCGGAGGTCCAGGTTCTTAAGGTCCACTCCGTTCAGTGTCACCTACCAATCATGAAGTCATTGGTTTAAGCATTAAAAGAGGAATTTAGACTAAATGTAAAAACTAAACATTCTACGTATTACCTTTGCCAACACTATAACAAAATAATTCCTAGATATTTTCAGTATTGTTCTTTTTAGACATTATAAGTTTTTCATCTCAGTGAAGGCAGTGAAAGATATAATGTTGTGCTGTTTGATTTGTGGTTTTAAAACCCTGTAGTTTCATACTTCACTCTATACGTGTTCTTATTTTCATCTTTTGTTACAAATATCTTTAATTCATTTTATTACAAAAGCCGGCATGACATTTACTTATTTTACTCGTTATTCGTAAGGAAGGGGGCTATGTTACCTTGTATAGATAGGAAGACATACAATTATCAGAATGTGATGGAAAATGCACAAAGAAAAGTTATGTCATAAAATTGTTGCAAAGACAACAACTGACAAAAAGAATTTAAAAACTCTTAACCTTCACTTACAGAACCGCTGTCTGGATCATAAAAGCGCTCCAGCAGTTGTATGGTGGTAGACTTCCCACTTCCAGAGCCCCCGACTAGCGCGACACTCTCTCCCGCTTTCACCTTGAAGCTGATACCCTTCAGTATCTGCAACAGTGATGCGTTAGAAGTATTCAGAACTAATGGCTGAGACCAAAGGCTACAATAGAACTTCAATGTGTTTATTTAGATGATACCTTGACGTCAGGCCTGGCTGGGTACGTGAAGTGGACATCTCTGAACTCAATGTCTCCGAGCTTGGAGTCGAGCTGTAAGCCTCCAGTGTTGATTTCTATGATAGGCCTCCTGCTCAGAACCGTCGTGACACTCTTGTAGGCACCTCTCGCCTTGGCGAATGCTTCCAAGTGTGGTGCGCAGAGACCCAAGTGTGTAGCTCCTGATACAACTCCGAATAAAATCTGTAAATGCGTCAGTTACATTCGAAAAATTAATAAGGCCGTTCAATTACAAAACTATATCCGTTGGAGTCTTTTACATTGTGCCTTCACATTTACCCAGGTATTTTAAAGTCATTTCAAACATGTTATTCATACTTATGGCGTTTCTAAATTGTCGTCCATGACCCAGGGACAGATGGTCCAAAAGATCTGGGCGCGTAGGCCGGCCGGCTGCCTGATGGCAGGGGAAGGAGATGAGCGTCTTTTCCAAGAACTTTGGGCTTTCTCTTAGAGCCCGTCCTTCGGTATTTCTCGTGACCTAAGAGGCAAGAGCTGGTATATTTACTGATCTATTCAGTTGTCTTGTGGTTATATTAAAATAAAAGGTGTTCCGATTGTTCAGTTCTTTTAAATCGATCACAGAATCAAAGCGTACGTGAGATCAATGTTTTGTGGATGGCTAGTACAGCCTCGGCCGCGCGCTCAGATCCCTTGGGCCATCTATACAGTAGCCTGTTCTATTTTAACGATGTAAAATAAAGTATAGTCGAATAGATATAACTTCCGTATCGGCGTGCTGGGGCGTTCTGACGTTGGAGTGAGAGGGAGAACTGCCTGGTTGGCTACCTGACCAATAGGAGCGAGGAGCGTCTGACGCGGTTTGCCATAGCAACAGGCACTGTTGCCACATCGCCCGCGGCGACCGCTTCTCTGCGCAGTCCTCAAGTGCTACACTAGAGTGACTACTTCGAGTTTACTGCTAAATTTGTTGTCTGTGTTCGGTGTTTTTGCTGTTCGTTGCGAATATCAGGGTGTGAATGTGTGTGTTTTATATACTGTACGTTGTACATTAACTATCACCGTAATGGAAAGAAGAGGAGGACCAGTGCTAATAAAAGAGGCCGCCCTCGCGTTCGCCCAGTGAGACCATCACCATACACCAAAATCGGCCAGGGCTCTGCTTTGCGCAGTCAGTCACGAGAACTTGTGGTTAAAGTCCGGAATTTTTTTCAGCAAGAAAAGGATAACGGGGCTATTTTAATACCAGTAGAGAAAGTGGTAGAAAGATCCGCAGCTGCGCTAGGCATAAACAAAAGCACCGTAGTTGCAATTTGCAAGGAGAAAGAACGTTTAAATGGGGTTGGTAATACGACCTTACAGACTCCTGGGAAAAAAGGAGGAAACAGAAAACCGTTACTGCCTTAGATGGTTTCCAACAGGACGCTATTCGCCGTCATGTATATGGTTGTATTATGAGAAAAGAACATCCTACTGTAAAAAAAACTGTTAGTTTCATTAAGGGACGCAAATTTGTTTAGAGGCAGCATTTTTTCTCTCAAGAGTGTTTTAGTTACTTTGGGGTTTCAATACAAAAAGTTGAATAGGAGGAGAATTTTATTAGAGAGAAATGACATTGTTGCTTGGCGTTGCCGATTTCTGCGGGAGGTGAAAGACTTAAATTTTGATAACATAGTGTGGTTAGACGAAACATGGGTAAATACCGGCCACACTGTCTCTCGAGGATGGACTGATGACACGCCTGAAGGAACATTAGCCGCTCCTATTGGCAAAGGTGGTAGGCTGATTTTACTGCACGCTGGTACATCTGGAGGGTTTGTTCCTAATTGTTGCTTGTTATTTGCTTCAAAGCAAACCACAGACTACCATGAAGAAATGAACCATGACACTTTTTTCAAAATGGTTCACAGAATCACTTCTACCTAACCTTTCTACTCCATCGGTTATTGTTATCGACAACGCCCCATACCACTCCAAGATTTTAGATAAGGCCCCAACGCAAGGTAACACAAAAAGCGGAAATTCAGGCATGGCTTCGCGAGCATAACATACAATTTGCAGAATATTTTACAAAAGCCGAGTTGTTAGAAATATGTGAAATGAATAAACCACCGGTCCCCAAGTATTATAGATGAGATGGCCAAAGCTCAAGGACATAAAATTGTCAGACTCCCACCTTACCATTGCCATTTCAATGCAATAGAGATGGTTTGGGCACAAGTTAAGGTACACGTTGCCCGGAACAATAAATCATTTAACATGACTGAAGTTAGGAGGTTAACCGAAGAAGGACTTCAAAAAGTTACAACCGTAGAATGGACGGATATCGTAAAGCACACAAAAAAATCTATTTTAGAAGCGTGGGCACAAGAAGGTCTCATTGAAACAGCAGTAGAGGAAATGATAATTCACGTGAATGGAGATGACAGTGACAGTGAAACTAGTGACCTTGAAGATTTTGCTGACGAATATAGAGTGCAAACTGACCAAGGAACACAGGAAATATACGTCAACAGAACGTATGCTGACGAAGCAGATGATGACGATGATGATTTGGATGGAATAAATCCACTGCTTATAGAAGCGTTATCTACTGTAGACAGTGGTCTTCATCACCAAGCGCTCTCTATGCCCCGTATTCGTTGATGATTGCTGCAGTTGGTTAATTCTCGAAAATCTGTTTGCTACCGACATCATGCCCGCTGTTTGATAAGTATATAAAAAGTCTTTAAAATATAATATAGATAAATATGCAAATATTTAAAAAGGTACTAATAGTTGAACGGACTGAAATTACTGCCTCGACCATCAGCGCGGGCTAAGATACTTAAGTGTTGCTACGAACGAAAATGAACCATCGAGATAGTATCTTCCAGTAAAGTTTAAAATTTCTAGAGACTAAATTTCTCTTTTGAAAAATAAAAACAAGTAATATGAATTCGGTGTGAGTGAAATAACGAAAAAGGCATAGATTGCTTGTTATGAGTG
This sequence comes from Homalodisca vitripennis, assembly GCF_021130785.1. Classification (NCBI taxonomy): domain Eukaryota; kingdom Metazoa; phylum Arthropoda; class Insecta; order Hemiptera; family Cicadellidae; genus Homalodisca; species Homalodisca vitripennis. Next base: position 179,761,090 of record NC_060209.1, on the reverse strand, counting down.
AACATTGTATGCTGTATGATGTTGACCTGCCGCAGCGTGATAAGCCTTATTTTTATGTTATTTATGTTCATTTACATGTAATCTTTAGAACCTTTGTTATTAATAGATTCCAAGTTAAATCTCACAATCTATATTGGTTATAAAATTGATCATAATGGCGGAGACGTTCTGTAAAAGAACCAGTTGGAGGATAATTTCATACTAATGTTAGTAAGAACTTACAATAAGGAGCACTCCAGGGGTGTAGACGGAGTCCGGGCGGTCCCTGTCAGCCAGGATCAGAGGAGTGCCGTACCAGAATGCCAGAGAGTAGGCGAAGAACACCAACATCCAAGAGATGCCGCCGCCGAGCCCCAAGTACAGTCCACTCCGGATTCCTACTTTCTTGGCCGGAGATAATTTCTGTTTGTATCTGAAACAATAACAAACCAATACAACGGTGTATCGAAGAACGCGATAAAATATTTTGTTCGCCTCACCAGCCACTAGAGCAAAGTAGCCTCATCACAAGTGTTACTATGTCACATGATACAATGGCATACGATTTTACTGTTTGCTACTAGAGCGCAACTATGGTAGGAAGAGTTGATTCAATGTGAATGTTAAGTTAAGCTCCAGTTCACCTTCCTTTTAGTGCAGGGCACAGTGAGGCAAACCCCCGGTTTTGCTGGCAGAAACAAAAACATGAAACAAAAAATATCTAATTGAAATATGGTAGTTTTTCATCATCCCCACTACCCATAGTATGCATTCCATAGCAAGATAGGCCGTTGAACCCCACCAAACCTTCGGCACAAAATCCTTTAATATCGCTTTAGCGTGTCTTGAGTACTGAGAGTGAGTTCACTTTTATTTTCTGTTTGTTTTAAGTTGGCCTGTTATCTTAAAAGTTGCGTAAAATAATTTTAAAGCATGGATCCGTCACCTTCAGTTAATTTAAAAATATGAATTAATGCTTGATTTAAAAAAAAAAATTGTACATATATCTTTGATGTGTGAAAACAGAACTTCGTACAAAAGTAAACATTTTTTATGTTTGTTTAGATTAAGCAAAGGTTATTAATAGTAAGCTTCCCTATGTGTTCCAGCTTACCTTTTGGTAAATTTATGTAGTATGAATTATTTATATTGTGTGTAAAGTTTAATTGGTTGCGCATACGTACGCCTTGAAAATAAAAATAAAATACATAATACTATAAAATCACTATTTTTAAACATAACTTATTAAAGGCTTATTTAAAATCTTGATTAATTATTTTGCAATATTTTAGGGTTATTTACAGATTATCTAATGAGTCACTAAGCTTAAAAGTCTTCTATATGCCTCTGCTACAAAATTAATACATTGTTACAAGATTAAAGTCAAATGAACTTTTGTTTGGAAAAATTAACTTGTATTCATTGGTGAGGCAATCAAGGCATTATAAGGTTGAAGACCAATTTTATTATTTAAAATCACACCACGAAAGACATCAATTGTTTCACTGAGGAACAAAGAACGTTATCCAATCAAATGTTTCATTTTAAATCTTATTTTAAAGAAAAGTGGATACAGTGTGAAGGAAAGGCAGATAGGTTTATTATGAAAAATAAAGATTGGCTAGAATATCGCGTATATAAATAATGAATATCGCGTTTCAAAGTTATGAAGCGTGAAGTCAGGCTGGTACTCTACCAGGACGCCCTAAACTATAAGAGTAATACATATAAAATAAGTTCTGATCGAACAAAACGCGCAAAGATTTATAGCAATTGAGACAACAGTATTCGCTATCAGAATTAACGCTTGCGGCGCAGATGAATTTACGAGCCTCTGGCCATTCAGTGACATCAAAGTTAGTCGAGGACATCACAAATAGGCCTGAATTAGCGACGGGTTGTAACAGATGTTATAATGAAATACGCCACAAGAAAGATGACTGTAGAAGATGCTTTGTTAACATCTGAATTGTAACAACAAAAAGAACTGTAAGTTCGTGATTAGTTAATTCTTTGCGTCCGATTCCAGACGCTGCACTAAAAGGAAGATGAACTGAGGTCAAACTTTACATTAAAATATTCAGTTTGTTTATTCCGAGGTTTCATCTTTCCTATCATTGTTAAACATAAGACAAATGTAAAATGTTATGATTTTAATTTTAACCATTTACCAAAAATTCTATTCAGTTCCTCTTTGGACCAAGAGAACTCTGACACAAAAAATGTGGTTCTGTCTCTTTAGGCCAAATTTGCTTTTAAAATGTTAAGCACTTATTAAGTTTATTTACGAACTGTAATAACTCCACAATCTAGTTTTGATAATAATGGCCCCACTGACATAAAAATGTTTCATCTATAAAATCTATTCCATGTTGTATCAGTCAATTGTATCATAAAATAGATTTCCATCGATTATTTCCTCATTAGTTAAGAAATAGAATTTAATTAACTAAACCATGTCATTTGCACTCGAACAATACATTCTGCTAAAGCCATGAGCATTAGTTTTATGTTTGACCTCATAAGCCAGCGCTAATAACTTCAAACTAATTGGACTAATTATACAGTTCCATTACAGGCATACCTTATGTACTGCGTTAACGCAAACAGGGCAACAACCCATAAATGTATTAGATTTCACAGCTTGATGCAGAGATAAAGTGGGATCAGTTGTCACTGGCTAATTTAGATATTTTGTAAACAAAAAGTAGAAACAATGTTGCTAGTACAAATTGTTTATGCTCAACTTTTTGGAGGTTAATAATTATAACAACTTTACGTTTAGTCTCTTATTTGGTGTAATTTTAAGATAACTATAAAAACCCCACGCATTTTACTGTATGTTTAATTTTACAGTATGCAATTTCTATTTATTTAAACATCAACAAATCATTTTCTAGTTATTAAAATGCTTGTCAGTTTCTCATTAATTTATTACATATTAGGTATAACATATTTATTTTTAAGGGGCTAGTAATTATTTAAAAACATTTTAAACGTACATTATTATGAAACCAGTGAAGGTTCTTTTTTATATTGTTATTAGTTAGTTTGTTTATAATAAGGTAATATTCATGTCCAATCTAAAAACTATTACCACTTTAGAGTTATAATCTTCAAAACTAAACAGATCAACATGTGTATGCTGAACAAAACTAGATTTTGTCAAAAAAATTACCCAAACATTAACCTATATAGTCTTTGAACGAACTTTGCTTCCGCATTCTTCTAGTACCCTAAATAAACATTACAATTCATTAATCATTGTAATGCTTGAAGTGGTAAAATGCTCGTCCGGCAAATAAGAGACCCGGGTTCGAGCCCCGGCGGAGCAAGTACCTTTAGTGATTCAATTTTCATTGAAAATTAGATCAAGCTATTGCCCCTTATACAAATTTAATAAATGTTAGAAGTCATTTGACAGATATTTGGACTCCCGATCATATGTCAGTTTGCTTATTTAACACATATTTGATGGAAACTGTCAAATGCAAAATAATTGAATCGTAACCAGTGGGGCTATATGGTGAAGTGGTAAAATGCTCCCCTGGCAAATGAGGGATCCAGATTCGAATCTCGGCAGAGCGTGTACTTTTTGAGATTAAATTTTTATTGAAAATTAAATCAATTACAAAATTAATAAATGTTAAAAGTAGTTTGACTGGTACCTGTCTTCCGATCATATGCTAGTTTGCTTGTTTTATGCACATATGTGACAGAAACGGTCAAATACAAAATAATTGAATCGTAACCAGTGGGGCTATATGGTGAAGTGGTAAAATTCTCCCCTGGCAAATAAGGGAACCAGGTTCGAATCTCGGCAGAGCGTTTACTTTTTGAGATTAAATGTTTATTTAAAATTAAATCAATTACAAAATTAATAAATGTTAAAAGTATTTTGTATGGTGCCTGTCTTCCGATCATATGTTAGTTTGCTTGTTTTATGCACATACTCGTATGTGACAGAAACGGTCAAATACAAAATAATTGAATCGTAACCAGTGGGGCTATATGGTGAAGTGGTAAAATGCTCCCCTGGCAAATAAGGGAACCAGGTTCGAATCTCGGCAGAGCGTTTACTTTTTGAGATTAAATGTTTATTTAAAATTAAATCAATTACAAAATTAATAAATGTTAAAAGTATTTTGTATGGTACCTGTCTTCCGATCATATGTTAGTTTGCTTGTTTTATGCACATACTCGTATGTGACAGAAACGGTCAAATACAAAATAATTGAACCGAAAAAAGTGGGAGCTCTATGGTTTAGTGGTAACATACTTGCTGTAGAGACCCGTCGGAGCAAGTATTTTTTGCAATTAAATGTTTATTGAAAAATAAAACAGTTTATAGCCATTTATACACATTTAATAAATGCATTAATCATCAATACTAGTTTTCCCTCATCATATATCACTTTCTTACGGAAACAAAAAAATTATTGTTCTCCAATATTTAGCAGAAAAAAATAGCACAAACCTGTCAACTTCCTTCTCTTCTCCACCAAAAGCCATAACAGTTCGGATGTTGGAGAGCACCTCCTCCACCACAGCGCCTGCGTCACCGTAGCTCTCTGTCTCTTTTGTCGTCAGCAGTGTTTGCACCTTTAAGAAGGACATTTGGCTACAGATAAACTTGCAATACTAAATATTCATGCTAAGATATTAATCAAATTCACTGTACTATACCATTTAATAAACCTCTGTACTGCTTCTTTGTCTTAAATTTAAAAATCTGAAACAGTTCTTTTTAGAACAGTTCAACCATAAGACGTAATCCTTAAATAAAGCATTATAAAGACTTCCTATCGTTATTTGTCATATTATTTATATTTCCAGTATCATATTGCATTATTTACATAGTTCTTATTTTTTATTCCTTTATATTGTCAAATATTTATTTATTTGTAATATCATAATTTTGTATACAGTGTGTCTTAAAAGTGCACACCCCCCCCCCCCATTTAATAATTTTATTGTGAATATAAATGGAGTGACTTACTTTGGGGTATGTTTATAAGACCAACTAAGGAGTTTTTTGACGTATAAAAATTTCTTTCCCCCTAAAATGGTGTATTTTTCGGGTAAGTAAAAATGTTTAAATAGTAACCCCTAGTAAGTGACCCTAGTAAGGGGCTTCGGTTAGACGAAACAAAACCCATTAAATGCCATGTTACATTGATTTTTGTTGTTTCTTATAATAACTTGTTTTATGATTTGTTGTCGTTTTAATGTAACCAGTGAGTGAATGTTTTATCTGCCTTAAAATAACTACACCCGTAGAACATGGACACGATGGCAGACGCCACGAATGTTGTCACGAGATACGTGAAGATGCCCACCTTCTCTCCTATCCCTTCTTGTATCTTGTCGAGGCTACTGCAATGTTAAAATACTTAAGTGTACATACTCACCCTGGCGACAAGCACGGTGACTATGACAAACACAGGACATATGGCGGTCATGACGAGAGTAAGCTCCCACCCGTAGAACATGGATACGATGACCGACGCCACGAATGTTGTCACGAGATACGTGAACATGCCCACCTTCTCTCCTATCCCTTCTTGTATTTTGTCGAGGCTACTGCAATGTTACAATACTGAAGTGTACATACTCGTCCTGGCGACAAGCACGGTGACTATGACAAACACAGGACATATGGCGGTCATGACGAGAGTAAGCTCCCACCCGTAGAACATGGACACGATGACAGACGCCACGAATGTTGTCACGAGATACGTGAAGATGCCCACCTTCTCTATTATCCCTTCTTGTATCTTTGTCAAGTCTACTGCAATGTTACAATACTTAAGTGTACATACTCACCCTGGCGACAAGCACGATGACTATGACAAACACTGGACATATGGCGGTCATGACGAGAGTAAGCTCCCACCCGTAGAACATGGACACGATGACAGACGCCACGAATGTTGTCACGAGATACGTGAAGATGCCCACCTTCTCTCCTATCCCTTCTTGTATCTTGTCAAGTCTACTGCAATGTTACAATACTGAAGTGTACATACTCACCCTGGCGACAAGCACGGTGACTATGACAAACACAGGACATATAGCGGTCATGACGAGAGTAAGCTCCCACCCGTAGAACATGGATACGATGACAGATGCCACGAATGTTGTCACGAGATACGTGAAGATGCCCACCTCCTCTCCTATCCCTTCTTGTATTTTGTCAAGTCTACTGCAATGTTACAATACTGAAGTGTACATACTCACCCTGGCGACAAGCACGGTGACTATGACAAACACAGGACATATAGCGGTCATGACGAGAGTAAGCTCCCACCCGTAGAACATGGATACGATGACAGATGCCACGAATGTTGTCACGAGATACGTGAAGATGCCCACCTTCTCTCCTATCCCTTCTTGTATCTTGTCAAGTCTACTGCAATGTTACAATACTGAAGTGTACATACTCACCCTGGCGACAAGCACGGTGACTATGACAAACACAGGACATATAGCGGTCATGACGAGAGTAAGCTCCCACCCGTAGAACATGGATACGATGACAGATGCCACGAATGTTGTCACGAGATACGTGAAGATGCCCACCTTCTCTCCTATCCCTTCTTGTATCTTGTCAAGTCTACTGCAATGTTACAATACTGAAGTGTACATACTCACCCTGGCGACAAGCACGGTGACTATGACAAACACAGGACATATGGCGGTCATGACGAGAGTAAGCTCCCACCCGTAGAACATGGACACGATGACCGACGCCACGAATGTTGTCACGAGATACGTGAACATGCCCACCTTCTCTCCTATCCCTTCTTGTATTTTGTCGAGGCTACTGCAATGTTACAATACTCAAATTAATAAAGGCATAAAATTAAAATTATTATGCTCATGGCAAATTAACTTGTTGATAAAAAATATTGCATTAAATTATAAAATATAGTTCTTTTGTATATTTTTCCACTAGGATTGAGAACACTTGTTGAGGTCCATTTATAACATATGAAGTAAAATTACATAATTTAATTTTCTTATATAGTAAATTAAATACTATTGCTTCATTATATACAGGGTATTCATTTGAAACCTTCAAACTCGTTTTAAAAGACTTATAGCCCAAGTATCACAATTCTGAAAACTGGAGTGTATAGTACTAATCGGTGGAACTAAAAGAAACAAATATTTTTAAAATGGGTGCTCACCTCTATACGTTTTGAGTGCTTGACCAGTTTAAAGTACTTATTTTTGAAAGAAATTGAGCTTGAAGTGAGATAAAAACTTTCGTAATTTAGCAAACAAATCACCTTTTCTTTAAAATAACTCAAAAACTACTAATGATACGCAAAGTTATGTAGAGTACAAAATTGTAGGTTTTTCTTTTGTGAAAATTTTAATGTTTTATTTTTTTACAGGGTAAAAATTGAGTAAGATATGGCTGTTTAAAGCTAAAAGTAACCCAACCAAAAACTTATCACACAATCTTAAGTAAGAAGTTTTAGCATGAATGTTTTCTCTTCTAATGCTGAAAACCAACTATACTGTATAATATGCTGTGTAATTACTAGAAGCTTATATCCATCTGATAATGCTGCTTATACCCATCGTTACGAACGGTACCTGGTGTACCATAAAATGAAACTAAACCTGTAATAAATATAAGATTTAAATTGAGCACTTACTCGGTGAATTTGGATGCGAAGGCACCAGTGTTCTGGGTGTCGTGCCAGGAGATATCCTGGCTCAGCACAGCTTTCAAGAAATGCCTCCGTATTCTTCCCACCTTACAAAATATATTTCGACATAAATAAAGGAGCAGTTTAATCCTTGTAATTGTGAGCCTTGGTTGCCCTTTGGCTCGATAGCATCTGAAATCTTCCAGGATGGGCTCTGCGATAGTCTTGATTAAGAATACGCTGCAAGTTGAAATAGCTCCATTTAACGAACTTTTACATTATGTCAAAAACACAAACTATTTTAATTAAATGAAGTGAGAACTTTCACTTATAAACAAATGCTCTCTCATGACAAATATTTACATTGATTTAATTTTCAAAACTAGACATTTTTGTACGACCGATTTAAATATTAAGTTTTGGGGTCGCAGTGTGTTTACTATAAATATATTTGAAGCAATACGCCATAATGAGTTGTAGATAACACGGTAAAAATTGCCTAAAAAAGAAAGGTTTGTCATTTCGAAGTTAAGTCATATTCGTAAAAGATTCCATATTTTAAACTATAAAACTATTTTTTTATCAATGAGACAGGTACAAGGTCAATGAGCATGTTTTAGTTTATTAATTTCCAGGCATGGATTAAAACCACGTTTTCTGTTTTCGGCGTTCATTTGTGAAATTTCTTAGTGAAAAAATAAATAATTATGAGAATTATATCTTTCCTTCTCAGTGTATAACGATAATCTAAACATTTTGCAACAATTCAATGCCAAATTTATCTTTTTACTATAATTTAGATTAATTTAAGATTTTAATTTAATATTCTGTTTACACTATTTTTCTGGTAACGAATTTCTAAATTTGCTTGACTTGAAGCTCTTGCTATTGCTATCCACACACATACCCTCCCCGACCCTGAAGAAAGATGATAAACTACATCAGTGCAATTTAATTTACTTTCTCTTTCCAATATATATAACCAAACCAGCAGTTACCCGCGGTTTCGCACGCAATTTTCTGTTGAAAAATTGGACAATATATCTATGTATTCTTTTTCTATGACATAATAAACAGTCTAGAGATAATTGATAGTCACTCAAAGCTATTCCAATCTCCTGATCCAATTTAGATTTAAGTTTAAAGAACAGAGGTTTGGAATCCTGAAGTCGTAAAGTGAAACAGTTTTTATAAGATTAGTATTTTCCTTACGCATTCCATGATAATTTATTGAAGTTCTTCGATGGCTTCAGTAACAATAAGAGTTAGCCTTTTTATCCCAATGACGAAAGTGTATCGTGCAAAAGTTGCTGCGGTCAATATGGGTCAGTTCTGGTCGTTTAAATTCACTCACGGTCTAATCTATTTACAGTTCCACAATTGATTTAGTGCTGTTGCACTAACCAAAACAATGGTCTCATATGTTGGTTTCGGAATCTAACTTAGGTTAAATTTTGATAATTAAGTGATTCTGATATTTTTACCGATCACTAAATATGTATTAGGGGTATATGCTTCAAGTATTAGGGCAATATTATCTCCATTTGCTTTTCAATAACTACAGTAAAAAGGCCATAAACAATGTTAAAGTAACTAACCAGATTAGATTACGTTATGTGCAAACATTCACAGCTTTATACAATAATGTGGTTGTTATAACAGCGTATAAATAGCATTTATATTGTATTAGATGGATTATTGATCATTGGTGCAATCTAAATTTAAAATTAAATAACTCCGTATTTGCAATCTGCATTACACTACTGATTAAGCACTTTACAATAATTCAATATTTACTAAAATTTAAATGTAAACACATGTTTCTGCCTCTTTGATGAACTTCAGCTGAAAGTGTTAACAGCTGCTAAGTATCAGTTCAATTTATATTACGTGTCGTAGCACAATCTGCCGGATACAATGTAAAACACTCCTATATCATAACATTCGAATGTAAACAAACTAATTTTTAAATTTGAATTAGACTTTATTTAGTGAAATGATGGGTGGTAAAAAGCACTCTAAGTGTTAATTCAGACAAAAAGCTATACCTGTTCCAAATTTCAGCACAATCCGTATAGCAGTTTCAGCGTGATTCGAGGACAAACCTCCAAATATCTAAACATACAAACATCCAAATATCCAAACATTCAAACTTTCGCATTTATAATATTAGTGGGATCCATAATTTGTTATCTAACCCTAACAGTAACCTCATTCTATCACACCACCTAAAATAAAATCTAACAAGTTAAGTAAGTATAATGGATACCAGCTATAAGTAGAAAAAGATGTAATGTGCACTTTAAAAGGATTAGGTTTACTATTAGCATACGAGTTTTATTGCACCAAATGTATTCACTGCATAAATGTAGTTTATCATACAAATACATTACAGGGAACATATATAGGTCAAGGTTACACGCTTCGTTGACGAGGCCGCTGTTTATTGTGTTTATGTGCCTCTTTGCCATGTTTCTCGTAAGGTTGATATAGGAGGATAATTTTTACTCGCATAACTAATTAAAATACGACAGGTAATCAGCATTAAAAAAAGTGAAATGAAAATTGCAAAATAAGGTTAATGAATACAAAATCAACGCTGTCCACCAATCAATCAATGATATCTTTATTCAATTTATAAATTTTGTATAATTAATAGTGTCAAAGTGTAGTAACACAAACTTTCAAACTAATATGATCTAAGTGATTTAAGGTTCCTTGATGCTGGTCAGCTCATGGAATTCTTTAAATCAGTAAAGAGCATGATCTGTCAAAAGTCTTTTAACTTGTATATAAATTTATTGTTGTCATCTATATAATAATTAAAATTTGGAATTTCAATATAAGACTTTTTTCCTTCATAAGAACTTTTATTTTTTTTAATTCTAGGTTGTGATGTTGCAATAATAAATTATTTTTGTTCCTAGTATCATCACGGACGTAACCAGCGAGGGGTTCCAAGGGGTTCGGACCCTCACAAACTTTCAATTGTTTCAACTACTTTTTTAGTGAATGATTATTACTATTTAAATAATTCAGTATTACTGACATTTACTGATGAAAAATCGTTCTCAACATAGATACGGATCAAGAGCTTTTTAAGGAACAAAATGTTGTCTTACTTTTCTGTCCACTTTGGGTAGTATCAGTTGTCTTAACCCCCACCCCCACCCCACACTTTTCCTGCCTACGTTCTTGAGTACCATATGAATGATTTTGACTGTGCACAAGGAATTTGCTATAATTGTTTCTGACATACATAACTCCAAAATATAAAGACCATACACTGTTAATATTTTTAAATCGGCAAATATAATTTTTACGGTATCATAGTTTAAATTAAATATTGTTCTAATAGCCTTTTTTGTGCAATTAAAATTTTTGTTCTCAATTTTAGTAGTATTTTCTCCATACACACAGTCCCATATGTAATATTAGACTGTATAAATGCATGATACTGCTAAAATATGTTCACCTAGGATTAAACCGTAATGCGTGTTCCAACCCCTGTAAGTTCTTGAGATGATCGGCTTTACTAAACTCGGCGATTAGTGTGAGGCCCGAGATTCTCTGCCAGATTCCTCCACTACTTCAATAAGTGTAACGCTTAACCTTAGCGAATAACGCTTAAACTTAACGATATAAAGTTTACCGGCCGAATAAACGTACCCGTACCCCTGTACTAAATGTGCTTTGAACTATCCACTGTTTATAAAATTATATATAAACCGTGAGTACCAAAACTTATGCACACTAAGGGATCTTGGAAACCATAAGATATTAAAGGTACAAAGTTGTGCTTAATAACAAGACCAAAAACAAAGTGGATAATTTAATTATTGGTTGCGTCGTTCACTCGCTGCGCTCAAAAAACTGTTTTGGTCAAAATATTCAAACTGTCACAGTTATATTATTAGTACCCACATGTAACGTTTTTACATGAATTTTGTATGACATTTTTTTCTATTTTTTAACTATTATAATTAAACTTTTTTAAGATCAGCAAGCGCGTGGAGTAAAGTTTGAGTCGACTTTTTAAAGTGCAACGATCCGTTTTTTTACTTAATTAAAAGAAATTAGATTTTTACCGATAAAAAAAATAAAACGTGTGTTATACTTTCCTTGTGATTTTCTTCAAATAAATAATAAAACCCCGTTCTGTTAGTCCAGACCATAACTAATAACTTTTTTATTACTTACTTTTGTTTTTTTAGTAAATTATTATTAAAAAAACGAAACATATTGTGTAATTTTATTGAGTATAACATAAAAGGCTTGCTTACCTTCCTATGCGCGGAGTAGTTCAGTGAGTATATGGAGAGAACTGCACAAAGGAACTGCGTTGCCGCCAATGAGGAACTGGCCAAGACAAAGGCTCGGGAGTCATCAAGGAGTCGGTTCATGCGATCCTCATAGGTACCGCTCGAGCTGTGGACATAACGACGTAGTTCTTTACATTTTAAATTGCAACTGAAGACTGTCAAAAGTAAGTAGGTAATTTTTAAGAAGATATTCTGAAGACATGCAAACAATAACTTCGTCGATGGATATGAAAGTACATGATATTAAATCTGTTGGTATTAATATGTCAACTGGTTCATTGTTCAGAACATTTTTGTATAATAGTTTGTATGCTTATTAATATATATTTGTTATACTAACCAATAGTAATGGTGCAGAAGAATTGAGTTAAACCAACTGAAGAATTATTGCCGTTCCTACTACTGGTTTAGTAAATTCACAAGTCTCCCATAGGTTCTCATAGGTTCTCTAGGTGAACCTAGCTATGTTTCAACTTGTTTTAAACTAAAAATTGCAAGTTCTCACATCAATTTATACTCCTATATTTATCGTGTTGAACTCAAAATAGCAATGGCTAATGCCAATGGATTTTTTTAGATTTAACGGGTCTGTGTGAAAAATATCGAGTGCGAACGAACGTCTTTGTACTTTTCTATATTTAGCGTCGTAGACTAGGAAATATTGTGTGCTAACATCATTGAATTTTTCCAGATTAGCGGGTTAATCTAGTAAATAGCGAACGCTAACGTTAATGCATTTTCTATAGTTTACCTTCTTAATCTGGGAAACATCGAGTTGTAACGTTAATAACGTCTTCTAAATTTATCGTGTTAAACTAAGAAATGTGGAAAGCTAATGACAATGGATTCTTCTAGAATTACTTTCTTATTCTGGGAAATAGCGAGTTCTAACGTTGATAAATTCTTCTAGATTTAGCGAGTTAAACTGTGAAATGTGGAGTGCTAATGACAATGGAATCTTCTAGATTAGCCAATCTGATAAATAGCGAGTGCTAACGTATTCTTCTATATTTATTTTCTTAATCTGTGAAATAGCCAGTTCTAAAGATAATAAATTCTTCTAGATTAGCTTGTTGTTCTGAGAAATAGCCAGTGCTAACTTCAATGCAATTCTTCTAGGTAGCGTGTTAATCCGACAAATAGCGAACGCCGGCGAATTCTTATAGATTTAGCGTTTTCTGAAAAATAGTCAGTGCCAACGTTAATTCAATTCTTCTAGGTGTAGCGTGTTAATCTGATAAATAGTAAGTGCTAACGCCAATTTATTCTTCTAGATTCAGCGTTTTAAACTGAGAAATGCGGTACGCTGACGTACTTGGTGCTTCCTCCGCCGAAGAGCTGCAGTAGGAAGTTATTGGAGATGATAGTGCCATTCGAGTGTCTTGCGATCATCAGGTTGGTCAATTCTGCATATGCTATGATGATGAAGGGGAACAGAAACCCCATGAGCAGAGCAGCCAACACTCCCACAGCAAAAAACAGCTGTTCATGGACGGTTGACCACTGGAACTAATCAGCAACAGAGTTGTTAAATACATTAACAGCCTTGTGTATTATCAATACCTTGTAAATATAGTCACTAACTCATCATTTGGTAATTATATGACATTGTTAGAGCGTCTGAACACTCCAAAACAGTGTTAATTTTAAAATCAAGCATTTTCAAGACAACACAAATTTCACAATAAGCATGAACACCAAAATAACAGGTTTGACAGGTGTACGAATTTCTTAATTCAAAGAGAATTATATCATACAATCATATATTAGTGTGCCATTTCCAAATCATACTTCAAACAAGTGCTTAGAATCTTCGGCCAAATTTTACTTTGTAGCCCAAAATTTGACTTTCTTAAAAAAAAACTCTAAAGCTAAACAATTTTATACAATTTTTACATTGTTAACGACTGCTAAGTATCATATTTTTTCTGCCGTTATCAGTGAAATTATCAGAGTTGAAAATGTTATCGTTATAAAGATAGTGGACTTGCTACTGGTCAGGTGGGTTTGGAACTACTATTTTTTCTATTTTGTAGCCCTTTCAGGCATATTTGCTCAGACCGTCTATAATTTCTCTCTCGAATTTTTTTCGTTGTCGCCATCAGTTTGGAGGCATGAGTGTTAGACTATTAGGAGACTAGAAATAATTGCTATTCTAATTCAACCATAAGAAATGTTTTCTTGATTTGCATTACTACGTCAGTAGTTTTACATCGTTGTGTATCTATAGAAAAGGGGTTAGGTATATTTGGTGTAATATACGGCCAGTATTTGACCGAAAACTCATAGCATACGTTAAATTATAAGAGTATTGCTGTTTCAAAGTATCTTAGTTCCCACAAAAATATGACTACGTTAACTATTAATATTTTTGCTTTATTCAGACATTTAAACTCAAATCTTGATTATTCCAAGGTCACAAAAGCAGTATAAACCGAATACAATACATGTATGGAGAGTAACCACTATACTAGTAACGACATATTATAACCAACCACCACCAGAACACATATTTAGAAATGTTACCTTGCCTACGTGAATGGAGAGTAACCACTATAGTAGTAACAACAGATATATTATAACCAGCCACCACCAGAACACATATTTAGAAATGTTACCTTGCCTACATGAATGGAGAGTAACCACTATAGTAGTAACAACAGATATATTATAACCAGCCACCACCAGAACACATATTTAGAAATGTTACCTTGCCTACATGAATGGAGAGTAACCACTATACTAGTAACGACATATTATAACCAACCACCACCAGAACACATATTTAGAAATGTTACCTTGCCTACATGTATGGAGAGTAACCACTATAGTAGTAACAACAGATATATTATAACCAGCCACCACCAGAACACATATTTCCAAATGTTACCTTGCTTGTTTTCACCCTTCTCTTTGTAACGGAATCGATTTGTTGGGATATTGACGATTTTCTGAAATGAGTACATATTTTAAACCCTTTTGTTCATACAATACAACTTTAAAAAATTGCTTACTAGCCACAGCAAACATTCTTATTCCTACATTTCATTATTCTTATAAATACAATACAGAAAAATGTCTGAGATATAAAATATGCCTATCAATCTGCTTTATTACAGTAGTGTTTAACATAATATCTTTCAACAAGAATGATGCTGAAAATATAGTGGAAAATTCACTGGATTCTCTCTGCATTTTTAGCTGTAATCAGCTTATTTCTCTTTCTATGATAGTTTAATCTGTGTGCATCAAACTTTTGCGTTAAATGTTAGAATATGGTTTTGATACAGAATACATTTTTGTAAGACTTCTAGGTTCAAATACTTTGTATTTGTATGTTACCGACTTTTTTAATGGCCCAGGTAAGACGGAAGAGGTTAAATGTGGTTAATAATATTTGAATTGAAACAATTAAGCAAGCCATGCAATTTGCAAAGTAAATTGTTACCAACAAAAAGAAATATATTATCAATACCATAGCTTAAATGGCTACCAAAATATCATAGCTTTTTAGTCTATATATATAAAAATGAAACTGTTCGTGTGTAACAGCATCACTCACAAACGGCTGGACGGATTCGCCTAATTTTTTTTTTTAATTTGTTCGTCTTGATCTGTAGAAGGTTATAGGATACTTTTTATCCCTTTCCCGATTCAGGATTCCGCCCCACTGGTTACAGAAATACCCGTAAGAAATGCATTGCAGCAAACATATGTTATTAAGTGAAAGAGTCTTTTCAAATTTTTAATCAGCTGTTCTTTGTAAACATATATAATGCGACAAAAAATATATTTATATATAATTTAATTACTACACTTATAGTTTTAAAGCATAGAGTAAGCTTAAGAGAAACGACAAATTTTGTTTAAACTGTTTCTGCAATCACTGTTAAACATAGACTTTACTATCCAGATAATACAATTCAAATTTGACGTAAAAATTCACCTTTAACTGCAATATTTATTTAATATAAACCATGCTCATGCTTGATCAGAAGAGCAATGCAGATATCATAATTACTATCTTACGTTGGCTACAAATATAAAGAATGTTATAAAATCAACCTTAGTTGTTTTTTTTTTGACAGAAGTATCAGGAATGTGGTACATACCTTCATAATGCGCCCAAGAAGCTCACGAAGGAACGACTATCAATTATCTCAGAAATGTTTAGAATGTGATAGAAAATGAATAAGTGAATATAGTGTACTGTTTTCAACGGGAAATTGCGTGCGAAGCCGCGGGAAACTTATTGAAATGCGCAGCGAAGCGCGCCGGGTCCGCTAGTTGTTTGATAAATTATAAGAGTATTGCTGTTTCAAAGTATCTTAGTTCCCACAAAAATATGACTACCTTCAGAAATCCAAAAGCCCTGCCTTTGGCCTTGTGGGGTCACTACCGAAACCTATTTTTAACGGTTTGCTTTATTTAAAAAATGTAAATCTATATATATATATAAATGAAACTGTTCGTGTGTAACAGCATCACTCACAAACGGCTGGACGGATTCGCCTAATTTTTTTTTAATTTGTTCGTCTTGATCTGTAGAAGGTTATAGGATACTTTTTATCCCTTTCCCGATTCAGGATTCCGCCCCACTGGTTACAGAAATACCCGTAAGAAATGCATTGCAGCAAACATATGTTATTAAGTGAAAGAGTCTTTTCAAATTTTTAATCAGCTGTTCTTTGTAAACATATATAATGCGACAAAAAATATATTTATATATAAATTTCTTTACACTTATAGTTTTAAAAAGCATAGAGTAAGCTTAAGAGAAACGACAAATTTTGTTTAAACTGTTTCTGCAATCATAATATATAAAAATGAATGTTTGTGTGTTTGTCCTTTATAGACTCAGAAACTATTGGACCGATCACTATGAAAATTTGTATTTTTCTATGTAGAAGGTTTATACGCAATGCCCATTGATGTAACTAACCACCAGGCTGTACTGCAAGATATAAAAGTTATCAAAGCGCCTGCACATTATAAACTGCAATTACAACACAGTAGTTACGTATATTAAAATATCCAAACACTATTTGAAGGCAAAGAAATATACGGGCAAAGCTTAAGAGACGCGTGCGAAGCCGCGGGAAACAGCTAGTCTAGTATAATACTCATTACCATTACATGTTACTACAATATTTTTTGTAAACAACCAAGAGTTATCAAACCAGCTGTTCCAACATAACATGGTAATGAACTTGTGGTTCGATGTTGTTTTTTGAAATGTTCTTTTGTAGAAATATTAACAGATTAAGCTCATTCCGGTGGCCGAATAATGCATTTTGGATTTAATTTCAGGCATTTTTTTCCAAACTGTTCCATATCCACAGAAATATATTTTCTGAAATAGCATAAATCCTATGAATAATTTTAGACGAGGACTGATATTAATATGTCTTTCTCCAAAGATAAATAACAATCACTGGATTGCCTTAAAAAGGGTAATAAGGTTTTGTACTATGTTGGAACATCCACTGTTGATATAGTTATGGTAGGAAGGGTTGATTCAATTTGAACGTTTAATTTGGTTCCAAAAAAATGAAGCTGAACTGGAGCCAAATTCAACATTCAAATTGGATCAACCCCTCCTACCATAGTTACGTTCTATGTAGAAAACCCGGCTGCTCCACCGTGCTTAGAGATCCTGTCAGAACCATCGTAGTGCACTCAATTGTGCACCTAATGAGACAATTATAATGCCACTTCACCTATTTATAGGCATATCTGACGTCGAACGATAAAAAGGTTCGTATTAAACTTCTTTGTCGGCGGCTTTCTTTAGATCTCTTCAAAGGAACATGACTCCAGATTCCAGGAGTCAAGTCTGAGACAGCGTCAGATACCAGGTGCTGCAATAAAGAGAAGGTGATCTGATCTAATTCGACATTCAAATCCAGTGTTGAATATAAATTCATTCAGAACACTAGATAGGGAAACAAATGAAACCAATAGCTTTTAAGTTTTAAATGTGTTAAAATATAGTATTCACTAATACTTTCTTAAAATTCTTAATTTGTCAATAGCAACATTCTCTTCCATTATTTGTAGACGCTGCTCTCTCTCTCTTTTTTTTTTTTTTTTTTTTTTTTTTTTTTTTTTTTTTTTTTTTTTTTATCTAAATCCGGTAGCTTACGCCATTCTTCCCCAAAGGATAAGATATGCTTTTACTAAATGTATACCTTGAGAAGTCATTTTGCATGAATACTAGTTTGGAACATAGTATTCTAACAGGATAATGTTTTATTTGGGACAGAAGGATGGTGGTCGATAAAGAAGTACTTGAAACATCACTTGTGTTTAATCTAAATTTTTTAGAGGAAAAAGATTTGTATGGGACATAAAAACTGGACATTCAGATGCAGCTCAGCCATTTTTATGGTTATATACCAATCATTCGATTTTCGATTGTTTTGGGATGAGGAACAGTTTGGAACACTACACGTCATATATTATTGATATAAAAACACGTTTTGGAGCAACAAATTATACATTCATAAAAATGGATTTGAATCATTGTTTCTCTGACCGAATGGTCTGTAAGCTGTGTATGAGTGAAAAAATGTTTCGTTAAATTTGAATATTAAGACAAGTTTACTATGCTATATTTAAACTATTCAGAAATTATTTCACACATTAAATCACATACTTACAGTTCATGAATTTTAAACGTCTGATGCAACACACGCCAATATTTATATTGTGTGTTAAATATTAATAAACAAATATCTTCCTTGTTGACAGAATAACTGTTACTATTACAAAACACGCAAAAAGAAAAAAAAACGTGAGCAGGGCGAAGACCCGTGTATGTTAAATTTAACTAAGATATTAGGGGTTATGGTAGAACAGCTCTAATAAATAATATAATTTTATATTTATTATTTTCAATTTATACAGGATTCAGTTTATTTTACTGTAAAAAAAACAGTTAAATTAATCCATATAAAATAATTAAAAAGTCAATTTTACATATATAATTCCTATGCAACTAGAATCCTTTATGGGTCGTTAGTACCTTTCAGTTCATAGCTTGCCAAAATTTATATTATTTACTTGTATCAAAGTAAACTAAATAAGTTAATTCAATGCACAACTGATTGTGCGTTTAAAATTTCGTTCTGTCACAAATTACTACATACTACATTTGCTTAACTTACCGTTTCATGGAGGAACGTATACCGGACATGCTCCAGTGTACCATCTTGTAATACCATCTGAAATAATTGATTATAATATTACTAATATGTGTGGAGGAACATATACAGGACATGCTCCAGTGTACCATCTTGTAATACCATCTGAAACAATTGATCATAATATTACTAATATGTGTAGAGAAATGTATGCCGGACATGCTACAGTGTACCATCTTGTAATACCATTTGAAATAATTGATTAAAATATTACTAATATTTGTGGAGGAACGTGTACCGAATATGCTCCAGTGTACCATGTTGTTATAACATCTGAAATAATTGATTATAATATTACTAATATTTGTGGAGGAACGTGTACCGAATATGCTCCAGTGTACCATGTTGTTATAACATCTGAAATAATTGATTATAATATTACTAATATTTGTGGAGGAACGTGTACCGAATATGCTCCAGTGTACCATGTTGTTATATCATCTGAAATAATTGATTATAATATTACTAATATTTGTGGAGGAACGTGTACCGAATATGCTCCAGTGTACCATGTTGTTATAACATCTGAAATAAATGATTATAATATTATTACTAATATTTGTGGAGGAACGTGTACCGAATATGCTCCAGTGTACCATGTTGTTATAACATCTGAAATAATTGATTATAATATTACTAATATTTGTGGAGGAACGTGTACCGAATATGCTCCAGTGTACCATGTTGTTATAACATCTGAAATAATTGATTATAATATTACTAATATTTGTGGAGGAACGTGTACCGAATATGCTCCAGTGTACCATGTTGTTATACCATCTGAAATAATTGATTATAATATTACTAATATTTGTGGAGGAACGTGTACCGAATATGCTCCAGTGTACCATGTTGTTATAACATCTGAAATAATTGATTATAATATTACTAATATGTGTGGAGAAACGTATATCGGACATGCTCCAGTGTACCATGTTGTTATAACATCTGAAATAAATGATTATAATATTATTACTAATATGTTTGGAGGAACGTATACAGGACATGCTCCAGTGTACCATGTTGTTATAACATCTGAAATAATTGATTATAATATTATTACTAATATGTGTGGAGGAACGTATACCGGACATGCTCCAGTGTACCATGTTGTTATAACATCTGAAATAATTGATTATAATATTATTACTAATATGTGTGGAGGAACGTATACCGGACATATGCTCCAGTGTACCATGTTGTTATAACATCTGAAATAAATGATTATAATATTATTACTAATATTTGTGGAGGAACGTGTACCGAATATGCTCCAGTGTACCATGTTGTTATAACATCTGAAATAAATGATTATAATATTATTACTAATATTTGTGGAGGAACGTGTACCGAATATGCTCCAGTGTACCATGTTGTTATAACATCTGAAATAATTGATTATAATATTACTAATATTTGTGGAGGAACGTGTACCGAATATGCTCCAGTGTACCATGTTGTTATAACATCTGAAATAATTGATTATAATATTACTAATATTTGTGGAGGAACGTGTACCGAATATGCTCCAGTGTACCATGTTGTTATACCATCTGAAATAATTGATTATAATATTACTAATATTTGTGGAGGAACGTGTACCGAATATGCTCCAGTGTACCATGTTGTTATAACATCTGAAATAATTGATTATAATATTACTAATATTTGTGGAGGAACGTGTACCGAATATGCTCCAGTGTACCATGTTGTTATAACATCTGAAATAATTGATTATAATATTACTAATATTTGTGGAGGAACGTGTACCGAATATGCTCCAGTGTACCATGTTGTTATAACATCTGAAATAATTGATTATAATATTATTACTAATATGTGTGGAGGAACGTATACCGGACATGCTCCAGTGTACCATGTTGTTATAACATCTGAAATAATTGATTATAATATTACTAATATTTGTGGAGGAACGTGTACCGAATATGCTCCAGTGTACCATGTTGTTATACCATCTGAAATAAATGATTATAATATTATTACTAATATTTGTGGAGGAACGTGTACCGAATATGCTCCAGTGTACCATGTTGTTATAACATCTGAAATAAATGATTATAATATTATTACTAATATTTGTGGAGGAACGTGTACCGAATATGCTCCAGTGTACCATGTTGTTATAACATCTGAAATAATTGATTATAATATTACTAATATTTGTGGAGGAACGTGTACCGAATATGCTCCAGTGTACCATGTTGTTATACCATCTGAAATAATTGATTATAATATTACTAATATTTGTGGAGGAACGTGTGTACCGAATATGCTCCAGTGTACCATGTTGTTATAACATCTGAAATAATTGATTATAATATTATTACTAATATTTGTGGAGGAACGTATATCGGACATGCTCCAGTGTACCATGTTGTTATAACATCTGAAATAAATGATTATAATATTATTACTAATATGTTTGGAGGAACGTATACAGGACATGCTCCAGTGTACCATGTTGTTATAACATCTGAAATAATTGATTATAATATTATTACTAATATGTGTGGAGGAACGTATACCGGACATGCTCCAGTGTACCATGTTGTTATAACATCTGAAATAATTGATTATAATATTATTACTAATATGTGTGGAGAAACGTATACCGGACATGATCCAGTTTACCATCTTCAATACCATCTGAAACAATTGACAGGGCCTTGCGTGTTGAATTACAAAATCTACGAATTGGAATTGAATAGTTTTTGAGAGTTAATCTCGTCTATGAGTTATTATTTCATATATATATCTATATTTCATCACATTTATTAAAAATTTACATAATTATTTAAAATCGTGAATATCTGATATTGAAATTAAGTTAAAGTTTTATTGAATACAATTATTCGTAGTTATATATTTTATAATTATTCATGTAGCTGTAGGAACAAATACACTTTTTATGAAGATAAAAATTTAATCCTACATGGAATTTACTTTTTCTCTCAACAAATTGATAAACCACTGCCATTAGCACACATAAATCCGTGATACGTGTGTCATTACTTGAGTATAACTTTTATTTGTTAACTTCAATAAAACACACGATAATTTTAAAAATATAGGTAATTTCATCGTTTTTTTAACTGATAGTATTATAGCTTATTCTTATCTCTTGATGCTTAGCGGCAAATTCGTAAAATTCTATTCATTAAAATCTAAGATAAGAATATCTAAGACACATATTAGAATTTACAAATGTTTCCAAGTTATAAATTTTGTATTTCCCCACATTTATTATTTTCTTTATTGCCTCCTTTCAAATTTTAGAGATTGTTTTGCTAACTTACGTGCCAATTACGCTGGACTAGGCCATTTACGTCACAAAAATAATTCCAAAAGATGCTACTAAAATTTTTCAACTTGCTCATGAATGTAAATATTCAAAATTACTCATTTTAAACATTACCTAATTAATGTTTTTAAGCCATTGGAAGAACCAGTATAAACTATATTTATTATCACTGTCTCAACTGGGCTACCAGTTGATCATGCATGATATTTGTTAAGTTGGCGCCACTGTACACTAAATAAATGTGGACTAATTGAGGAAAAAGATAAGGAACACAACCTTAAATGCGTTGACTGCGATATCAATTGTGGCATATGTTGTTGTATTCTTTGTGTTGTAATTGTATGCAAAATTATTGCGGTTTATTTGAGGAATAAGAACTGATAAGGGTGGCGTGTCGGAACACGTGCGAACCTACCGGTCTAATCACGCGATATTACTCGACCTTAACCCTGTATTGGTTTGAAGGGCACATTAAGTTGAGAGTCAAACTCGGCATTCGTGAAACAGAAGTGACGTTAGGTTGTTGGGATAAAATGAGATACTAAAGTATTCTGAATCATTAATAGAGAGAGATAAGATTATGACGAAGGTAATATTGTGTTGTGTAGAGTACTAAAGTATTAAGAAGTTTTCGAGGAACAGTTAAGGTTAAGATGTCGATAATACTAAGAATCGATTTTGGTGTTCAGTGTAAAAGAACACGTTAAGTTGTTGTGATGCAAAGAGATACTAAAGTATTCGGTATTATTTACATAGAAAGAGATAAGATTGTGACGAAGGTGATCTTATATAGCCGTGATGTAATAAAATACTACAATATTGTGGAGTACTTGAAAAGAGATAAGATTGGTAGGTTAGGACACGAGCAAACTGCCGGTACGATATCGACCACGCGAAACAACTTGACCTCCATTTTTAGTTTCCAGGTGCACGTCACTAAAGTGAGTATCGATTTCGGTGTAAAGCGAGGGAGAAATGATGTTATACTCACCTAATGTGACAGCGAACTAAATATTGTGCATTTTTAGAGGAAAGACGAAAGGTTGGCGTGTTAAGTCACATCCGAAGCTCCCGGTGTAAACTTCAAACATGCGAAACAACTTGACCTCCACATTTTGGTTTCCAGGGACACGTTACTAAAGTGAGTGTCGATTTCGGTGTAAAACGAGGGAGAAATGATGTTATACTCACCTAATGTGACAGCGAACTAAATATTGTGCATTTTTAGAGGAAAGACGAAAGGTTGGCGTGTTAAGTCACATCCGAAGCTCCCGGTGTAAACTTCAAACACGCGAAACAACTTGACCTCCACATTTTGGTTTCCAGGGACACGTTACTAAAGTGAGTATCGATTTCGGTGTAAAACGAGGGAGAAATGATGTTATGCTCACGTGATGTGACGGCGAACTAAATATTATGGGTTTTAGAGTAAAAACAAAAGATTGGCGTGTTGAGTCACATCCGAAGCTCCCGGTGTAAACTTCAAACACGCGAAACAACTTGACCTCCACATTTTGGTTTCCAGGGACACGTTACTAAAGTGAGTATCGATTTCGGTGTAAAACGAGGGAGAAATGATGTTATGCTCACGTGATGTGACGGCGAACTAAATATTATGGGTTTTAGAGTAAAAACAAAAGATTGGCGTGTTGAGCCATGTATGAAGCTTCCCGTGTAAACCTCAAACATGAGAAACAAATTAACCTTCAACACTTTATATGGTTTAAAGAATTATATGTGAACTTCAAAATTAATGTGGCAGAGCGGATGTTATGTTTTCTTGTTATAATTGTGTACTAAAATATAATTGATTGTTTGAATAAAGCTATACAGTTCGCGTGTTAAGACACGTGGAAATTCTGAGAGTGATACAAGGTTTTTTAATCGTTACACAATGATTCACTATATTTTCGTGATTTTTGAGGCAGAAGTTAAAGGTAACGTCTTCCAAATCAGGCCTATTCAACAGATTTAAGATTTATTTTCAAAATTAGAAATGATACTACAAAAAGTGTCTCTGAGTATATTAACACCTTGAGTGCCAACGTCTCACGCTACTTGGCACTATCTAGATTTTATTTACAGCCTGCACGTGATTCTGGCACTATAAGGGTTAAACACTGAAGACAATTGGTTTGAGATCTTGAAACACTACAATATAGTGCTTTATGTTGGAAGTAAAATATTAAATAAAAATAATAGTAGTGTATTAATTAATAATACAATTATACACTTGTATACGGGTTATCTTTTACCTATCAAGTAAGATTCATGCATTATCTCTTGAAGTAATCTGAAAAATATTTTATTAAATCAACGTAAAAAAATCGTGAGAAAAATAAATTTTACCGCTCCTAACATGACGTAATTGAAAAGTAAGAATATTTATTCGAGTGAGAAAGAAATATGAGGGAGGCATCTTGAAACTTGACCTTCCTGTTGTTTAAGATTTTGTTGCCGGGGTTCTAATACATCTGTCACCGTCACAATATGAAATCTGGTACAACACATAAGAAAGTAATTGTTTTCATTGCATCTTGGTACATCGTAGTCGAGCTAAAGTAAGTGTTGATTTAGGTTAAGGGCGAACGTACGAGGAAATAACCAGATTAGATGCTCAATACACAAGACAACTTGACCACCACCCTACAGAACACCCACAGGTACATTGTAGCCGAGCTGAAGTAAGTGTTGTGTTAGGTTAAGGGCGAGGGTACGGGGAAATAATCAGATTATATGCTTAATACAAGAGACAACTTGACCACCACCCTACATAACATTCACAGGTACATTGTAGTCAAGCTGAAGTGTTGATTTAGGTTAAGGGCGAACGTACGAGGAAATAACCAGATTAGATGCTCAATACACGAGACAACTTGACCACCACCCTACAGAAGACTCACATGTACATTGTAGTCGAGCTGCAGTAAGTGTTGTGTTAGGTTAAGGGCGAGGGTACGAGGAAATAACCAGATTAGATGCTCAATACACGAGACAACTTGACCACCACCCTACATAACATTCACAGGTACATTGTAGTCAAGCTGAAGTGTTGATTTAGGTTAAGGGCGAACGTACGAGGAAATAACCAGATTAGATGCTCAATACACGAGACAACTTGACCACCACCCTACAGAAGACTCACAGGTACATTGTAGTCAAGCTGAAGTGTTAATTTAGGTTAAGGGCGAACGTACGAGGAAATAACCAGATTATATGCTCAATACACGAGACAACTTGACCACCACCCTACATAACACTCACAGGTACATTGTAGTCAAGCTGAAGTGTTGATTTAGGTTAAGGGCGAACGTACGAGGAAATAACCAGATTAGATGCTCAATACACGAGACAACTTGACCACCACCCTACAGGAGACTCACATGTATATTGTAGTCGAGCTGCAGTAAGTGTTGTGTTTGGTTAAGGGCGATCGTACGAGGAAATAACCAGATTAGATGCTCAATACACGAGACAACTTGACCACCACCCTACAGAAGACTCACATGTATATTGCAGTCGAGCTGCAGTAAGTGTTGTGTTAGGTTAAGGGCGAACGTACGAGGAAATAACCAGATTAGATGCTCAATACACGAGACAACTTGACCACCACCCTACAGAAGACTCACAGGTACATTGCAGTCGAGCTGAAGTGTTGATTTAGGTTAAGGGCGAACGTACGAGGAAATAACCAGATTAGATGCTCAACACGAGACAACTTGACCACCACCCTACAGAAGACTCACAGGTACATTGCAGTCGAGCTGAAGTGTTGATTTAGGTTAAGGGCGATCGTACGAGGAAATAACCAGATTAGATGCTCAATACACGAGACAACTTGACCACCACCCTACAGAAGACTCACATGGTATATTGCAGTCGAGCTGCAGTAAGTGTTGTGTTAGGTTAAGGGCGAACGTACGAGGAAA
The DNA here is from genome assembly GCF_021130785.1 of Homalodisca vitripennis. Lineage (NCBI taxonomy): Eukaryota > Metazoa > Arthropoda > Insecta > Hemiptera > Cicadellidae > Homalodisca > Homalodisca vitripennis. The sequence continues at coordinate 179,734,669 of NC_060209.1, read as the reverse complement.
TAACCAGATTAGATGCTCAATACACGAGACAACTTGACCACCACCCTACATAAGACTCACAGGTACATTGTAGTCAAGCTGAAGTGTTGATTTAGGTTAAGGGCGAACGTACGAGGAAATAACCAGATTATATGCTCAATACACGAGACAACTTGACCACCACCCTACATAACACTCACAGGTACATTGTAGTCAAGCTGAAGTGTTGATTTAGGTTAAGGGCGAACGTACGAGGAAATAACCAGATTAGATGCTCAATACACGAGACAACTTGACCACCACCCTACAGGAGACTCACATGTATATTGTAGTCGAGCTGCAGTAAGTGTTGTGTTTGGTTAAGGGCGATCGTACGAGGAAATAACCAGATTAGATGCTCAATACACGAGACAACTTGACCACCACCCTACAGAAGACTCACATGTATATTGCAGTCGAGCTGCAGTAAGTGTTGTGTTAGGTTAAGGGCGAACGTACGAGGAAATAACCAGATTAGATGCTCAATACACGAGACAACTTGACCACCACCCTACAGAAGACTCACAGGTACATTGTAGTCAAGCTGAAGTGTTGATTTAGGTTAAGGGCGAACGTACGAGGAAATAACCAGATTAGATGCTCAACACACGAGACAACTTGACCACCACCCTACAGAAGACTCACAGGTACATTGCAGTCGAGCTGAAGTGTGTTGATTTAGGTTAAGGGCGATCGTACGAGGAAATAACCAGATTAGATGCTCAATACACGAGACAACTTGACCACCACCCTACAGAAGACTCACAGGTATATTGCAGTCGAGCTGCAGTAAGTGTTGTGTTAGGTTAAGGGCGAACGTACGAGGAAATAACCAGATTAGATGCTCAATACACGAGACAACTTGACCACCACCCTACAGAAGACTCACAGGTACATTGTAGTCGAGCTGAAGTAAGTGTTGTGTTGGGTTAAGGGCGAGGGTACGAGGAAATAACCAGATTAGATGCTCAATACACGAGACAACTTGACCACCACCCTACAGAAGACCCACAGGTACATTGTAGTCGAGCTGAAGTAAGTGTTGTGTTAGGTTAAGGGCGAACGTACGAGGAAATAACCAGATTAGATGCTCAATACACGAGACAACTTGACCACCACCCTACAGAAGACTCACAGGTACATTGTAGTCGAGCTGAAGTAAGTGTTGATTTAGGTTAAGGGCGAACGTACGAGGAAATAACCAGATTAGATGCTCAATACACGAGACAACTTGACCACCACCCTACAGAAGACTCACAGGTACATTGTAGTCGAGCTGCAGTAAGTGTTGTGTTAGGTTAAGGGCGAAGGTACGAGGAAATAACCAGATTAGATGCTCAATACACGAGACAACTTGACCACCACCCTACAGAAGACTCACAGGTACATTGTAGTCGAGCTGCAGTAAGTGTTGTGTTAGGTTAAGGGCGAAGGTACGAGGAAATAACCAGATTAGATGCTCAATACACGAGACAACTTGACCACCACCCTACAGAAGACTCACAGGTACATTGCACCCGAGGGTACGAGGAAATAACAGATTAGATGCTCAATACACGAGACTTGTACATTGTAGCCGAGCTGAAGTAAGTGTTGTGTTAGGTTAAGGGCGAACGGGTACGAGGAAATAACCAGATTAGATGCTCAATGCACGAGACAACTTAACCACCACCCTACAGAAGACTCACAGGTACTTTGTAGTCAAGCTGAAGTAAGTTGATTTAGGTTAAGGGCGAACGTACGAGGAAATAACCAGATTAGATGCTCAATACACGAGACAACTTGACCACCACCCTACAGAAGACCCACAGGTACATTGTAGTCGAGCTGAAGTAAGTGTTGTGTTAGGTTAAGGGCGAACGTACGAGGAAATAACCAGATTAGATGCTCTATACACGAGACAACTTGACCACCACCCTACAGAAGACCCACAGGTACATTTGTAGCCGAGCTGAAGTAAGTTGATTTAGGTTAAGGGCGAACGGGTACGAGGAAATAATCAGATTAGATGCTTAATACACGAGACAACTTAACCACCACCCTACATAACTCACAGGTACATTGTAGTCAAGCTGAAGTGTTGATTTAGGTTAAGGGCGAACGGGTACGAGGAAATAACCAGATTAGATGCTCAATACACGAGACAACTTGACCACCACCCTACAGAACACCCACAGGTACATTGTAGTCCGAGCTGAAGTAAGTGTTGTGTTGGGTTAAGGGCGAACGTACGAGGAAATAACCAGATTAGATGCTCAATACACGAGACAACTTGACCACCACCCTACAGAACACCCACAGGTACATTGTAGCCGAGCTGAAGTAAGTGTTGTGTTGGGTTAAGGGCGAGGGTACGAGGAAATAACCAGATTAGATGCTCAATACACGAGACAACTTGACCACCACCCTACAGAACACCCACAGGTACATTGTAGCCGAGCTGAAGTAAGTGTTGTGTTAGGTTATGGGCGAGGGTACGAGGAAATAACCAGATTATATGCTCAATACACGAGACAACTTGACCACCACCCTACATAACACTCACAGGTACATTGTAGTTGAGCTGAAGTAAGTGTTGTGTTATTTTATGGGCGAGGGTACGAGGAAATAACCAGATTATATACTCAATACACGAGACAACTTGACCACCACCCTACAGAAGACTCACAGGTACATTAATGCGCTTATGTTCTAGACTCTGGTCTTCTCTTAAACGTTTCTTCTCACTCTTTATTGGATCGGGACAATTACTGACGCAAGACTCCCGTTTTTACTGAACATGGAACATTATTGTAACTTGTTATGGTGTTATATCGGTCCTGCTCTATACTTATACCGTATTAAGAATGTTCTACTAATAGTAGTAGTGATAGATAATTTAGTCTGGAGTTGACCAATGATTTTGAAGTAAATCACATTAACAAGAGTCTAAAACTGTGTAATATTACACATTAATAAAACAATGCATACAAAACCGATCTATTTCCCCCTTTTCAAACTATTAATGTATTTAAATTATTGGCTGAGCGTTAGCTAAACCTATCGCTCGAGGAGATGACAAGTTTTCATTTCTGACGGTTTGTTTATATCCCTATGATATCTCTATAACAAGATGACCTAAAGAATTGAAATTTTTCAAGAAGCTTCATTTCTATGTAAGCAATATCAAATTGGAATATGGTGCATGTCACTCCATGGGATTTGGCTGAGTGTTAGCGAAAATTTGTATATTGGTATTATGGATAAGCATGATGGATATGAGTAATTTGAAGGAAAATCAAATTTGTAAACAGACATAATACAGTCATTTTATATTTTAATATGTGACATAGAATTATCTATCCGCAAATCATACAGAAAAAGATTTTTCTGTATTAATTAAATTTATAATGAAAGTTCATTTCAAACTAGAAATAATGAGTTCGATGAATTATCAATGCCACATCGAACACAATCGTTACAATCATCGAATTTGGCTGAGCATCATTGAAGTCTATCAAAAAAGACAAAGAATGTCTGATTTTTACCAGGAGAAGTTAGAGCTAAGAAGTCCTCTCTAAAACTTAAAACTGGGGACCAACGGCTTAGAGGTAACTTCCGAACCACCACCAATGGGCGAGCAGGCGGGCTGCTTGCAAGGACAGGATCGCTCAGCGGTCACCCATCCAAGCAGCAGCCACGCTCGACGTTGCTTGATTCGGTTGTCTTGCGATAACCGCCCTACCCGTTAGACCACGCCATTGGTCTGTCACTCGGTAGGCTGGCACAACTTCCCTTCTGTCTGCCTGGGGGCTGTAAAAAGTTTTTTCCTGTGTGATTGAACGGTAGTTGTTTCTGTCCACAGGACATCTCGGAAATGAAATGAAGTTGAAATTGTGAATGCTCCAGCGAGGCCTGTTGCACGATACGTGATTTGGCATACTTCTGTAATATTGTAGAAAAAAATTGGAGTAACGAGTATGGATAAACTAAGTTTGTTTTTCAAAATCCTAAATGGATTGTACTTTGAAATTGTGAAAACTACTCACTTTGATAACTACATGGAAGATATAAAAAATTTCAAATTTTTAGATGTACAATCTATCGTTTGTTGATAATATAGCACAATGCCCTACTCATTAACTTATCTTTATTACATATAACGACTGTAGTTAGTATTATTATTTAAAACTAGCTGTTTCCCGCGGCTTCGTACACTTTTCGTAACCTTTGCTCGTGAGTGAGCACTTCTGGTTTAAGTGAATTATATTTCCAACGCCGATGTAGAGTTTACCTTGCTGCCACGATCAAGAAAATCTGCCAAAAGTGTATGTTTATAGCCATTGTACACGTATATGTACTTTATTATAAAGTGGTCTAACACTCAAGCTTAGGCATTTCTGGTTAAGTTCAACAAGAAATGTATTTAAAGGCAAATATACATCGAAACTTAGCGCCTTCAAATAGTGTTTGGCTATTTAATACATATACCTGTACGTAAATGTCTCGTAGTTGCAGTTTATAATGTGCAGGCGCTTTGATAACTTTTATATTTTATAGCGCCGCCTGGTGGTGAGTTACATCAATGGGCATAGCATATAAACCTTCTACATGGAAAAATACATATTCATACAATTTGTTATGATGATCGGTCAAGTAGTTTCTACGTCTATAAAGGACATACAGACAAACATTTATATCTATTTAAAAATTGATTATTCAAAAGTAACCTTATTATTATTATATCTTCTTATTATTGTTATAAAATAAAATAGATTTATTCTACTCGGCATTTTTCTTATTACATATTATTTGTCATCAATTCGCACGGAAAACGGAAACGAAAAAACTCTCCTGGTGAAGCTAAATAAATAAAGGGCAGCTTTCACACAAGGACGCCTAAATTAATTATATTACTCACAGCTCCCTGACACAGAAAGTGGGGTAACTTTCCATCAGTAGATACAATGCTGGCAAGGTGCCAACACAATGGTTGGTGGAATGTATTAGTTCCACGCGATTGTTGTTTACTGATACAAGCCTCCCTGTAGGGCTTTGAATCGATGGATCGACCCTTTCAAGGACTTTGAAGTCCAATAGATATTAGGTTCTCACTAGGAATTGATCTACTTTTTGAGAGGATGTTGGAAACAGGAATCTTGATTTAAATTCCTATGCTGCAAGTATGGAGGTATCATTAAGTACTTAAGTACGTTTTGGGGGATTATTTACATACAAATTGCATCATGTTCAAACTACCGCCGCCTTGTGAATTTAAAATTTTCATACTAAACACTCAATTTTAATATGTATAAAAATGTCTTGTATAACTAATTCTGAATATACCGCGTTACCTCCAAATTTTTAATCAGTTGAATATGTTCCAATATATTTTGAGTATATGTAACACTCGGGGGTATTTATAATGGATTTTAAAGTTGTCTCGCTCACCCTAAATGGGATTTTATTTAAATATTTAAATTGGGATACCCACTGAGTTATACATCAGATAAATTACTTTGATAAGATAAAAACAGAGACACTAAGAAATCCAATTGAAAGCAATGTCAAAGTGTGTACCGTTTGACTAGGATAAAATAATAACTTCAATTAGACGCCACCTTAGATTGTATCAACTTTGGGCCTCTAATTTTCTCAATTATTCTTTTATTATCAAGACCTCAAAATTAGATATCACAGAATGGACGGTTACTGTGGGTGAAGGCAGAAGTAACACTGTTTTGAGAGAATATCCGATGTATTTAATGAACATTTAAATCATTCCAGTTAAGAAAGTTTGCTTTTAACGGGTACCTTCTGAGGTAAAAATGTGCGGAGCCGCGGGGAACAACTAGTAACCTCTGTTTGATATTTTACTTGATTCACATCAGTGCTTTTGAGCCATAAGACGAACTATGTAGTTGTAATGGATGGTGTGGTTATGGTTGAGGTTGGTGGTAGTGTTGTGTGGTTGGCTTCTAGATACAATGTGAGCATCATGTACATCAATTGCTATGTCTGTGTTGATAATAGTCGATGCCGTCTTAAGATACTTGCCTTGTAGGCGAAAGGCCTTAAATTTAATTATGTAGTTGTAATGGCTGGTATGGTTGTGGTTGGTGGTAGTGTTGTGTGGTTGGCTTCTAGATACAATGTGGGCATCAGATACATCAATTGCCATGTCTGTGTTGATAATAGTCGATGCCGTCTTAAGATGCCTGCCTTGTATGCGAAAGGCCTTGAGTTTAAATAAAGAAATTCTCCCTTCATTATTTTCAAACGCGTTTTCTGTATTTCATTACTATGTCCGTGAAATTTTAATTAATTTAATTTATTTAAATTCATTTTTTCATGCCATTGTTTTAAGTGTTTTCTATAGCTAATTGCAATTAAATTAATTAAAACTAGAATTAAAGAGAGTATGGACTTTACGAGTGTTCAACGCCTATGATACATCAACACGTTCAGTTTTAATTGGTACTAAAAAATTCTACATCTTCATATTTCCCATGTTTGCACTAACGTTTTTTAAGCATGACCTTCGGTTAGTCAGTATAGCTATATCAGATAACATTCAGTTAAGCAGACAACATTAATTGCCTGTTATAAACAAACAAAAGGCCAGCCGAGAGTGAGAGTCCAGGAGTCATTGCCATTGTGACAGAAGACCGTAACCGGGCGGAGGACATGCGAAATGAGACGCAGTGGGCTACATACAATGATACGTAGTGGCGCACTTTAATTAAGTATCATTTCCAAAAATAAGCTCTGACATAATGAGTTCTTTGTTTGATGTTTGTTTACGACAATGGAGGGATTGTGAGGGAAACAAGAGTTTTTCCGGACGTTTGCGATCGTTCAGTAATAAAAAAGTCTTGTTTAGTAATTTACCTGAAGAAGAGATCAGATTGCAGATCTGAAACGTAGTGTTACTGATTGTATTGTATCACTAAACGACGGCAAATGTCCGGAAAATCCTGTTTCCCTAATGAGTTCTTTCTCATAACAAAAAACAAGCGAAATCGTGCCCTAAAAACGTATACTGAGCCGAGAAATATTTGTATATATTTATTATATTAGTCAGATTGATCATAAAGTCCAACACTGCTTATTTTTCAACGTTTTAAATGAAAATGAAATTGGGAGCTTTGCTGTATTTTTCTTAGAATTGCATCTAACGCTGATCGCTTTGCAACCTTAGTTTATTATTGACAAAACGTTCAAACTAAATTGATGTTAAATTTAGCATTGATCCTGAATATACCGAAAACATGGTTTTTCCCCCGAAATTCTTATTTGATATCCTTTCTGTCACTACTAAGTAAATACGAGAACACTGAAGTGAACAAAACATTTGTTTTATTATTAAAAACTACTAAAAAATATGCAAAGAGATATTAACCCTTCCTTTAACATGTGTACATTTAGATACATCACCCTAACTATATACTGCCGGTTGTAAATGAAAGTATAGTAAGTGGATTGTTGTGAAATAATGTACAAAATAAAAAATAGAAATTAAAAAAAATACAAAAAATTACAAAATTAAAAATTCAAATTTATGTTAAACATAATAAACCAAATAACGTAGAACAATTGTGTAACACAATTAAAAGATAACTTTATAGTTATATAATAATGACATGTCAAAATATTAACATGATATAGTACGTATTATATATATATATATATATATATATATATATATATATATATATATAATAATATTTTTGTTGATATATTTGCTTATTTACCTACTGTATATCTCTTGAAAATGTCTTAAGACGAAATATAGAGAATTTTTATGTTCTTTTCTTCTATTCTTTTCTATTCTTATTGAAGATATATATATATATATATATATATATATATATATATATATATATATATACATTTATGGATCCGTATTAATTTACTTTAGATTGTAACAGTTAGTAACGGTATTGTTATTGGTAAAAGAATTCAAATATGGTTGTTTGTCTACTAGTAGTATTGACTTTTCAAAATGTCCATCCAAAACGTGCACTTGGAAACGTTATCGCCATCTTCGCCTTCTTTTTGGAATTGGATGAGAGCCAAGAGTGCGTCATGAAATGTTGACTCTGGGTCCGGCGGGAACTCGGTTGTGGTGTGCCAAACTGTTCCAAACGCGGAACTATCGTAACGAGTTCACAACAGCCGTGTAATGATGAATACATTACAATTATCTTTTTACGATGAGCACAGAAAGCAAAAAGTGCATAAGAAAGCAGGGGATAAATGTAAATTATTTAATTACCGATAACGTCCATTGCACCACAGGCGCGTGCAGTTCTTACAGGTAAAGTGGGATATTAATGATTTATAATCACTTTAAAGTAGATAAGGAGCTTAGCAACAATATTGCTTACGAAATGTGTGATCACTTTCAGTCAGATACTAGTATATAGGATTTAAATGGAGTGTTCAACCTCATTTTACACGTCTTTATGTGCTTTTACATTTATACCGTGTGTCTATATGTAACATGCTTTGAGTGGGAACGAAAAAATAGTTTTTAATGTTGAAAATTTATTAAAACTTATTCAGTATTATTGCTGTAGATTAGAATATTAAAATAAATTTGGTTTGCTTGTGTAATTTTACTATCCTAAAACAACTAAAGGTTCCATTTAAAGAAATGGGTTAAGCTAATCTGCAACCATTCTCTTATTACTGTGAGGAACATTTTTTGAAAAATTTTTATAACAGGCTGGATGAAATGTCTATTGTAATTGTTGTTGTTATAGTGTGCAATATTAACTATTCCTAACTGTTAATACAGTATTTGTGACTTGAGAACATAGAAGAGAAGATATTTTTCAAATTCAAAAACTTGTTATGGTTTGGTCTGCAATTTTGAAATGGTTAAATATTGATATAATAAATGGCACCAAAGCGTTTTTTTGCCCATTTACTATTTGGGGAAAAAGTTACGTTTATACTCTAGTAATTATAAGCAACAGCAATAATAATGTTATAATTTCCAACATACAAAAAATTAATTCGAACTCAACAACTTTTAGAAGTAGACACATTGACTAAATGGAAAAAAAAAAAGACGTGTAAAACGAGCTAGAATATGATGACACCATCTACTTCAAAACCCGTATCTGACTGAATGTGGAACACATATTTCTTGTGTATTTCAGATAGATTCCCCGTATGTAATTTAGGGGATCTAAATTTTTCCGTACGTATTAATTCTAACTGTCTCCCTAAGATTTGTTTAGGATACCTTAACAACCTCATCCTGTACAGTATTGTTCGATATGAATATATATTTTTTTAACATATCCACGTCAACTGTTTCTTAATATTTCTTTCAGCTTTTTTAATAATAGTTACTTTGATATAAATAAAACATACCCCAATGAAAGACTTTTTAATGGAATTTTAAACTGTTAGTTTTTAAGAATAGTATGGAGATACAAGTAGTTTTACGATGTTTTTAACCTCTGTGTGGAAACATTTTGAAAGATTTCAATTAGTTTAGTCTTATAAAAGTTATGTGCTTACCTAAGAGAGAATGGGAATAGAGAGCTTAGCTTTACACGTTTTAAAAAAAGGTGGATTCTAAAGTTAAGCTTTACCAAGAAGTGGAGAACTTGTAATATTACTCATTTCTTTCCGGTTACTTTCGCTGTTGTATTCATACCCTCTACTACAAAGTTTTAAAAGTTACAGAAATACACGGTTTCTAACACTAAAGTTTTGTTGTTATCATAAAGAAGGTGTTATAATTCTTAAGATAGTTGGAGATCACTGAAGAAATATTTTCTCTAGACTGAACCCAAGATGGATCCTTGAGGAACACCTTGTGTTGTAATTAATGATTTTAACTGTCTGGATGATTCCATTGAATAATCACTTCGGATTATCCTTTCAAGGTCAATTTTTTACATTTCTCTTATAGGTATTCACTACCGCAATGGTCCAGTTTCCGTATATCATAATTGAGACCAAAAAGGCCAAATTATTTGCTGCAATCAAGAAACCTATTGTAAAATTACCTAAGTTGGACCACTATATTGTCAACTAGACGAAAAGTTAGTTGTTATAATACATTTTCATCTGCTTCAGGAAATCATGTTGGATTTATGGAAAAAGATAGCAAAACCTTGTGAAATATACAAATCTTAAACGCTACTTTTTCGTTCATTTTTTAGAAAAATAATATCAGAACAGTAATATCAGAAGTTCTCTAAGGAGATCGTATGATTTTATATTTTTGTATTTACGGCTTGAAGCAATTAGTTAAGTTGTATTTGTAAGTTTTAATTGTATTCGCTACTGTTAAATGCATATAGATGTAAATGAAAACTAAGTGAAAATATGCCCGAGTTGAGCATTGTGTACAGACTGGATGAGGTTCGCCCGATTTATGTTCAGAGTCCTTATCATCACCCTCTTCTATTGTTGACATGTGGTGTTACTTAACCAACAGTATAACCCTATACTTACGTGTGAAAATATAATAAATATTAAAAGGAATATTTATTGAAACCGTCAATGAATATATTTTTAGAAATTTAACAAATACTAATAATAGCATACGACATAGTAAGTATTGTATACAAGCATTTTGTGAACGTCACAGAAAGTCTAGCCAACACAGAAATGATTCAAATGTTATTTTTACCGAAAAACTTTGTTATGACAATTTCAGGGCTGGACAATTATGATCAGAACTTACACTACATTTGACGCTATATAAAATATTTTATTGGCGATAGCCTAATCACTCTTTGAAGAAAAAAAAAATATATGTAATCATAAGTCATGAAAATCACGTAATTAATGTCCTTAGGCAATGTAAAAATTTTTTTAATTTCTTTACTTTTTTATAATTGAGCACAAATTGCTATTTATATTGTAAATGCTGTCAATGTAAATGGTATGTAAATGGCTGTTGTAAATGTAGTCTTAAAAATTTATGTCCTTAGGTGATTCAATCGATCTTGAATTGTATCATTCGGATCTTTTGACTATGTAGTTAGTTCCTTGTGACTCTTTTCACAGTAAGCTCTAATTAAGGTATACCTCAGATAGAAGATGACAGATAAAGACAGCCGAAACAGTAACTTAAGACAATAATAAAACTTTGCTTTTGACTTCAACTTTGGATAGATCATGGAAATATTATATTTCAAGTCCAAGTTGGGGAATACAGTCATGTCGAGACAGGCTGGTTGTAATGAATACCCCCGCCCCGTAATGTTCGGTCACACGGAGTACGCCGTGCCAGGCAGGGTGCACGGTTCTTGTGCTCACGCAAGCCCGACTATTTGCAATTACTCCCCAGTCAGTCGAAAATAGCTTTTGTTCCGACTTTTGCTTCACAAGAATTTCAAACCTAGATATGAGTAATTTTCCAAATCCCAACTCAATACTAGAATCAAATCAAAATTTTGAATAGAAACTTTTACGGTATTGTTGGCTGAGCGTTAGTGAAGCCTATGACTTTTAGAATTGGAAAACGTTCATTTCTGTATCTCTGTCCGCACGTCATTTCGAGAACTAACTGAACTACAGGTTTGATTTCATACACGAGGCTTCATTTCTGTATGTGCAACATCAGGTTCGATTATGGTACATGTCACTCACTCCATGGTATTTGGCTGAGCAAAATGTTTGACTTTGGTCATATGGGTTTGGCCATGATGACAAATAGCAGAATAAACAAACTAAGTACAGTCATTTGACATTTCAAGATGTGACAGTAACACATGTACGTAATGTGTTTGCTTTGTTTGATTGGTCCGTAAGAGTTTCCTTACGCTCTGACAGTTCCTTCCATACCCTGTTTATCTATCATTTTATATGTATATGGGCTACAGATTTAGATGATAGTGCAAGTACCTATATTGAATTTTGCTGTGCTATTTTGGAATAATTTAAACGTCCGCAATTTTAAAACGGTTAAAAGGATTTTATTTTATCTTAACTATTTCAAAAGAATATTTTTTTTTATATAAAAACATACACAGGAAGATAGACGGAAAACTAAAGTTTTTATGACATACCTTCATATCATATTTTTATGTGTAGAATAAACTCCCAGAGTATTGGGCCTATTTTACTGAACACCTTGTATACAAAGTGTAACAAAACTCTACACAAACTTTGGGATGTTTTTTTCGTGACCCAAGAGGAGCTAAAATCGAAGTACAACCGATGGTCTATCTCTTTTCGTTTACGTCTGTTTGTCTGTATACATTCTGAACCGTACCAAATTTGAGTTTTTTTTTATTTTTACTGGTGAAATAAAAAATAAAAACAAATACATAGAGTGAAAGGTGCTTAAAGAAAAGAGATAACTTAGAGTACAAGTTCTCTAAAACCTATTGCAACATGTTTATGTGTGTACCAATTAGTGTAGTCGGGTGTACTTTCTAATGTAAACATTTTCACGTTTTCAACTTCTTTAAGAGCTCTAGATGTTTACTAAGGGAGGAATCTATAAAATTCAGTCCTTAAGTGTGGTGTATAGTAAAAACTAAGTTGATGTGCATGTTTCCTACTTAAAGTTGACGAAGGGGATCTCTGACTCTTGTTTGTTTTCTTTCGAGCGCTGTCTGCCCATGAGAATACAACTAGAGCTATACTGTGGTTTCTCAAGAGAATAAAGAGCCTAAAGTGGCGTAAAGTACAATATTGTAAGAATATTGACATGCCCCATACCAGTCGATTCATTCCGTCTAGTTATATATTATTACCACACCACATATTCCTACATGCAGTGTGTATATCAATAAAATAAAATGTAAAATAATAATTCTTGCCAGGTTCGAAAATGAGAAAATGAGACCAGTTTAAGTATTACATGTTGCAAATATATATATATATATATATATATATATATATATATATATATATATATATATATATATATATATATATATATACATTTATTCTCTTTTATTTTCTTTTCATGCCAAAATAATAACCCAAATATTGGTAAACTCTTTATAAATTTTCGTACATCTCAGCGTACTTCTTCAGGCGTAACATTGAATATTGTATAACTATTTACAAAACTGAATTACTAAACTAACTACAAATATAAACATATACTACAAAAAAAGATAACTGAAATTGAATAATAAAAAGTGAAAAAAATTATTTGGCTTATATATTATATACAAGCTTATATAAAATGTGCTTGAGGCGTAGCAACCAAAATTGAATTTCGCTTGAACTGTGATTTCCGTTTACTGAAAATCATAAAATATACTAAGTGACTTTCAAGTTATCTCAACGGTAACCAAAATAACAATGGGTTTAAAAAAAAATACTTAAAGAAAAGTTCAAAATTTAAATAAGCCTTCCGTTGGTATTGCATAGAAGAATATAAACATATACCAAGTTTTCTCATTTTCATTACTTGTATTTCTGACACAGAGTTACTGAACTCTGTGACCGATTTGTACAGTTAAAGTGTTTAAAAAAGGTATACATTTGTACATTGACTGCTCTTTCTTGAACTATTTGCTATTAAGTACAGATGCCCACTTATGCCTATATTGGAAACTGAGTTTGAAGAATGTTTAAGAAAAGTTGATTGACCTTTTTTGATAACGGTTAATATATGTAATAGAGATCAGGCAATTCCAACCCAAGGGTACAAAATCAAGATGAATTGTGAGTGACCCTTACCACCACAAATATAACTGATCCAAGAGATGGATGGAGACATTTGATCCCATCATTAAGAGCGCAGTCTCCTTTTAATATTATACAGCGAGATATCTTGGAGTGTGGAGGTTTGAGTCTACACCTTGAGGACAATAAATCGCCATTTTCAATGTGTTTAATTCCACTCTTTAGAGTACCTAAGCTTATGAGCTTTATACAGCAAAATAGTTTGGGGTGTGAAGATTTGAGTTTGCACACCTTGAGGGCAATAAGTCGTCAATTTCAAGGTGTTTTATTCCACTCTTTAGAGTACATAAGCCTGTGGGCTTTATTTTGAGTCTACAGCTTAAGGACAATAAGTCGTCAATTTCAAGGTGTTTTATTCCAACTTTAGAGTACATAAGCCTGTGGGCTTTATGCGGCAAGATAGTTTGGGGTGTGGAGATTTGAGTCTACAGCTTAAGGACAATAAGTCGTCAGTTCCAAGGTGTTTTATTCCACTCTTTAGAGTACATAAGCCTGTGGGCTGTATGCAGCAAGATAGTTTGGGGTGTGGAAATTTGAGTCTACACCTTGAGGACAATAAGTCAATTTCGAGGTGTTTAATTCCACTCTTTAGAGTACCTAAGCCTGTGGGCTTTATACGGCAAGATAGTTTGTGATGTCAACATTTGAGTTTCAACACCTTTAAATTCTCGCAGTAACCATAATACTTCCAAAAAGCGGCCTTTTATCCATGCTCGGGAAGGCATAAAAGTAAACAAGCTTTGAATTTGGTCCACTGCGACGGAATGTGCTTAGGTAGAGTTTTATCTTAACAATTTATTTTGGGAACTTTGCATAAAACCCAAAAAAGATCCTATAAAGTTGACCGATGACAATCATTAAGAACTTTTTTTATTCAATTTCTATCCATGTAGTAAACGATATTATTAGTTACACGATTCTCTGTTTTACCTTTAGGTTTGTGCTTAGGACAGTATTATTGTACTGTTGCTATAGTAAAAATGATATTTTAAAATGCCTTGGTTTTTTAATAAATAAAACTTTGTTTGCAGTAAAACTATTTTTTTAAACGTTTATTTATGAAACATTATTTAATATTAATTGTTGAAGAAAATATTTATCACTTTATTATAACAAAGAAATCTCTTCTGTGAATAAAAATATATAATTGAGAAGAGTTAGTGTCGGTATGTGACGTACCTAAGGGAGCGAAGGGCGGCGTGAAGACAGCGTCCAGTGCACGCAGCGGCCGCACAGTTAGGACAGACAACAATGGTGCAGTGCCCCAGTCACTCCGCGCACGCGCAGACCGCCGCGGCCGCACGAGCTATCGACGCGTCGCGCGACTCACCTGCCTACCTCAACTATCCATATATTATATCTCGTACTGCTGCGGAACTATTTTATGGTTAAGGGATGGGTTAAACGAGTCGGTAAAGTCGGTTGTTTGCTATATGTGAAATTGAACGTAATACAATATTAAACGATATTCTTTTTATATCAAACTAGATTATATTTCTTTTTATTACTATTTGGATTATACTATGAAAGCTGACATTTATTCATTCCAAAACGTAGTACTGTGACTCGAACAGCAAAAATATTCCCGTAAATTTATTACAGTAAATAATTTTTTTTATTACTTTTTGTCTAGTATTTTGTAATAACAACATGCCTATGTTTTATATATAGCCTTGCATATATATATATATATATATATATATATATATATATATATATATATATATATACAAAGTGCCCCGAACCTATCTAATATTATTTTCAGTATTATTCCTGGGCCAAATAAAACGCAAAATACCATATTCAAACTTTTTTTAAATCAATAATTACCCAAATGACCACCATATTGTTTTTTCCACTTAGTTATTTTTTATTTGAGAATAGCTTGTTTTAATAGGTTGAAATTCTGTATATACCTTGTGTGTTTAATTACAAAAAATTCAAATTTATTAAAAAGCTTTATTTTTAACCAGACGGTTTCATTCATCTTTAAGCGTAAACATTTTAAAAACGTATAGTTAAAAAAGTCATAATCATAACATTTTAGTTAGAAAATTTAATTACAAATCCAGTTATACTAAGTTTAACAAAATCAATTGATAAATAAGGGAGATGATGCGCTTTTAAAAAACTGAGTACTAAACTCTATCTACTGACAACACGTGAGCCACAACAATCAGCTGTTTTAATTTTGTTGCTCTAATCAGCTGATTATAACGTTACATTGTTAAACTGTGGTCATAATATCCTTATCTATTGCAGGATTTAGGTTTCTTTTGAATAAATTAAATAGTAATTTTTGTATAATCTTTATTATTTGTATGTATATAATAAATGTATTTGTATAGTAATAAACTTTATTATTATTAAGTCACAAACTTTATATATACAAAACAAGGTAGAAGTACGCCATACCACGTGTCGTAACAGAGTTCGCTGAAAAATGTTAAGTTTCAATCTATGGCTATTTTTATTCTCAAGATGTCCTGCGGACAGATTGACCATACAGAACATCATACAAAAATGACGATACTTTTTATGAAATCTTTCTTAACACATCTTGCCACATGATACATTCATATTTTTGTTATTGGGTTTCATACCAGTGTCTAAATAATAAAAGTCTACACACCAAGTCACTATAAAATGATGTCGTATGTGTTGGGATAGCTAAGCTGCATGTGTTTTAATCTTATTATTATTATTATTATTATTACTGTTGTAATTTCACAGGTTTGGATCTCTGTGGCATGACACGTGTTTGGATATATCTGTTGTATGTCACATGTTTGGATATCTGTTGTATGTCACATGTTTGGATATCTGTTGTATGTCACGTGTTTGGATCTCTGTTGTATGTCACATTTTTGAATCTCTGTTGTAATATCAGAGGTTTGGATATCTGTTGTATGTCACGTGTTTGGATCTCTGTTGTATGTCACATGTTTGGATCTCTGTTGTATGGCTTATGTTTGAATCTCATATGGATGTATTGAGTTTACTTACAAATTTATTTTTTATACTATTTTCTCGGTGCAATCATGGTTACCGTAAGACCAAAGTAAAAGTATTTGCTAACGCTCAGCCAAATCCAATGGAGTGACATTTACCATCTCCGAACTCACTGTTTCTATATAAAAAAGAAACGTCGTGCACAATTTCAAGTCTATAAGTCAGTGCGTTTTCGAGAAATTGTACGGGCAGAAAGACAGTAAAAAATAGTTTCCGACTTTTTTCCAACTCCGAAAAAAGGGGGTTGGAAAGAGGGCTACATAGTCTTTGCTAAAGGTCAGCCAATTAAGAACCTGATCCTACTTAGGAATACGAATATACTCAGCCTACTTTTCATCTCCGATATTTAATACAATCGGTCCAAAATCAAATATTCTCATAATAGTCTCACTTATATTTCAATATAATAACGTACAGCACGGTTTATATACAAATTTCAATTTTAAATATGAATTTCAATTCACTGCATACATACAAATAATGAAACTATTTTATGACTGTCCACATTACATGCCTGAATTTCACTCGCTGATGGGAACAGTTTAACGAGTAGGAATTTCAGATTTATAGATGTTGTGGTGTTTTACCAGGTAAAACACCTCGTAGTACTCAGCAGTAGGATGATGTAACAAACCAGGTGGCTGACACCAGCGACAGACGCGTCGATCTTGTGTCTAAAAATAACAACTGGCATAGATCAGTTTGTTATACTCGATGTGGCTACTTAAAGAATTACATAGTATATTAGGATAAAAACTTACCACTGTAAGCTTATCTCTTTTATTGTTTATTGCTAGTCCGTGAACATTATATTGCAACTTTTACATAAGTTAGAAGTGCTGTTTTCATAAAATAAATCTTAGTTTGTAAAACTACGTCTTTGAAGCAAAAATCTTGGAGTAAAAATGTTGTAAAAATTCAACAACAACTTTTTGAGGTTAAAATTACTTTTAATATACACACCTTAAAACGACTAAGGTCTTTTTAATAATATGTACTTAATGTATGCATTGTGTGATACCTAACACTTATTTATGTATGTTTAAAGCCTTATACTTGTAGTCAAGCACAGAACACTTTGTTTTTAATTTCGAAATTCTAATTTAGTTTAGGGCAGTTAACGAACAACAACACAACACTCAAAGTAAATAAAACTCTTGTATCCAATTTTAAATGTAACAAACGATAATCTATTCTTCGAAATCTCACACTCAATATCTCGCGTTATCTCCTCTGGCTGAGATAACTGCTTAATTACGCTGTGGCATGGTTCTTGTGCGCCTTCGAGGCTGTCTTGAGGCAACCGCGCCCATTCTTCTCGTAACGCCAGCTCAAACCAATGTCCTGGGTTGGTTTGGCCGGCTCCAGATACTTATCCCTACTTGATATCAGACGTTTTCAATTGGATTTAGATCTGGACTGCAAGGTCACTTCAATACTGGTATGTTATGTACGTCCAAGTACTGTCTTGCATATATACAAAATCTTGACCTGCTCGTTTTGCTCTCGGACGAATATGTACATCCAACACCTCACTTTACGTTACCTCACCTACGTAACGTTGGGCTGTTAAACTACCGCCTAAGGTCACTAAAAGTTCTGTTTGATCATTAATTCTTATTCCGTCCCACACTAAATTGAGCCCCCTCAAGAAGTCTAGGAGTTAGGTACCAGTTAACAAACTGCTAATGTTTTCTTCTTCACACTCGAACATTACTGTTATTACCAAACATTGTAAATTTTGACTCGTCTGTGAACATTCCTTACTCCGTTGTCTCAACTGCTAACGCTTATGGTCTCTTGCGAACTACAATAACGTGCGGTCAATCGCGTCACTTGGACTGATCTCCTAGTCCTCATTACAGCCTCCAGGAGTCGATTCTTACAGTTTGGTCTGATATACGACTTCCAGTTGTTTGACTAAGGTCATTTTGAAGTTTTCTAACAGTTTAAAATCTATTACGAAGTGCATCAACTCGTAAACATTTGTCTGCCATGTGCGTGGTTGATCTCGAGAGACCTTTTCTTGGTCTTCTGCGAAAAGTTCTTTACTCTTGGTACTGGTTTCACAATCCCGAAACCACTGAATGACTCACGGCTAAGCGTCTGCCCACATCCCGTTGAGATAAGTACAAGCGTCCACCAAAGTGTTCTTCTCAGGATCAATGTAGCTGTCAGCAAATTCAGCATTTGTTGTCGGCCAATTTCTTATTACTTCAGAGTACTCTTTGTACTGATTTGAGATGCATTAACTCAAATTCACAATATGCTTTAACCGTTTTATCGCTACGTTTTCCTGATGGATAGGCTGGAACTATTGGAGGTTGAACAGCTGCCTGCGACTTTGACATGAACCACTTAGAAGGAGGAATAAAACTGTTTATAGTAGAGACTGCTTTAATACACCCTTTATTTTATCTTTATAAACAAATCATAATTCTGTAATTATTTGAAAATAGACCTAGTCTTTTCTTGGAACATTTTTAACCTTTCTCTTATGGTAAATGCATTTTTGTAGTAAAATTTCGTCCAAATTTTGAAGTCGAGAACGTTTGAAGACAATATTTCACTAATTTTGAATTTATTAGATATTGATGTATTGGATTGAATGAGTTCTGAGATCTCGTTTAATGTGTATATGCGGCCAAATACTTTGAGATACTCTGATATGGTACCAAAGTCTCGATCACACGCTATGGACCTGTGCCCTCGTACAGAGTATTGTGTCGCTTTCTTGGATGTCCTGGAATCGGTTAGAAAAAGATAAATCGAGATGCCTGAGTTTTATTTTGGCCATTGCACTTGTCACAGAAGAGCCTCAATTCTGTATAATTTCACATTGAACAAACCTCATTGAGTCCTCCTTTAGGCACTACTTCGTGACATAAATAAAGATTGGTAGTGTAGCTTTAATGTTATGTGTACCAAAAACGTTTACAGACAGTACAGTAACGTAGATAGTAAAGCTCTACAGGGATTTTTGGCAGTATTGTTTCCATAAAGTTAAATCCCAATATTAAAACTTTAGATTCTGCTTTAGCATTGAAATGATTCATACTTTAGACCCGGGTAGAACTTTCCTTGCATTTTCTATTGTGAACAGCAAGCTCAGATTCAGCCGGCTTGAAATAAGGGTATCCTCACAAACGCAGACATTCAGTCCGAATCTATAGTTAAAAAATCACGGTAAAATCTCCAGTAAAAGGATTTTCTGACTTTGAGGTTGGGGTTTGTTTCACTAAACAGTTTCCACATATGCTTCATATTGAGCTCTAGAGATAAAATACATTAATAGAACAACACGCTTACAAACATCATCAATTTACACAACAAAGTGAGGTTATAGTAAAAGGGCGGGAGTCAAATCTAAGCGCAGCTGGCGTAACATTTCCAGCTGACTCGCGCCGTTTCAACAAAAATCAAGAATTTACTAACTCTCTTTTAACACAAACCACAAAATTTCGCTATTCATTGTGCTCTTACAGTTGCACTTAGAAATGTCCTTTTAACACAAATCAACGAGTCTATCATCTACACATAATAAATCCTAACTCATGTAATTCAATTTCGTAAAAATATTTGCATACGCCCTTTAAGAAAAGTCCAATTTGCTTAAATTATGCGTTAAATGTACAATTTCCCAAAAGCAGAAATCATTTAAAAAAAAGGTATCACTTCCTAAAGCTTTAACTCATCTACAACTGTACAGAATTCACATTGTTATCTTCAACAGTTGTTATCCGGGCCTTGTTAAAAATTAGCAGTATTTGTAACTTCAAGTGGGTGTAATTTTTTTGTGGAATTATAAAAAAAAACATTAATTTCTTCTGTCTTCAGGTAAGGGTTATGACTTTAAAATAAAACGTTATTCGAACCAAAAATCGATTTTGTCATGGTTGCGTTTGACTAAGAGAACGCAATATATTTAGAAAAAAATGATAATGTAATGTGTGTTTTTTGTGTCTTTAGTGTGTGTGTGATAAGTTGCAACAGTAAAGAGCTCTGTGTGCTTCCAATGTGGTATCATTGATCTGCAGGCGCACTAAATACTTAACACACGTTTCGCTAAAACAATAACAATTTCAGATATCATTCCAGACCAACAGAATATTTTACCCAAATTGTGATCTAAGTTACTTCAATCTTCAAAGATTGGGGCACACTTGACCTTTAGATTGCAAATCCAATAACAATGCTCTCAGTTTATGGATTTCAATATTTAAGCAACACAAAAGAATGAAATAAAAACGTTTTAGACTTTGCTTGTATGGCTTTTTTAGTTGTTAAAAAATAAATTTCCACAAGTTACCAGTGAGTCCATAAAGAATTGTTATAAACAATATAACTATATTATTTATACCAATTAGAACCGAGTCTGGCAAAATTATGTTTAATATGACGCGAACAAGTATAAGTTTCGGTGGGGTTCATATTTAGTGTAAAATATATCTCCCTCATTTATTTTAAATCACAGACCCAATCATTTAAATAATTTTAAACGGGCGTATTGACTTCGTTATACGTGTTTTTTTTTTTAGATTATAACCCTTTATATAAAAATATAATGTTTAAAAAAAATAAATTTTTAGAACCATTTTTATACTTTCTCATCTGTAAGAATTTAAGATATTCGGCTTCCATACATGTACTTTTTTTAAATAAATTAAAAAATCAGTGATCACAAAGGCATTATAATAATAATTTTGTACACATAAATTTTCAAAACTGTTAAACCAAAATATTTAATTCGATGTTCCCCGAAATTGCTTTATTCATGAAATTGCTATGCACATAAAATTGATATATCTTCAAATTCTCTACAAATATTTGTAAATATATTAGTATTTATTTGTAAAATGGGGGGGAATAAAGGAGGGATATGATATTACATCTGCCTCTAAAATCTAATGGGAATGTAGTCAAATTTGTTTCGTATCAATGAAAAATATATGACGAATGTTGTAGATAACTACTAGAGAAATATATTCAGAATTTGAAATTTTCTCCTTATCCGTAACCATAATTTGAACCTCTTAATCTATATTTACATAACCATCCAACAGTAATATTTTGTAATTGATTCGAATCTACATCGATTTTACTATTGATAATTCTTTTAAAAATTTCTAATTTTTTCTTCATCTTCTGTGTCTAACGTAAATGAATCTGATTCTTTATTATTTAAAATATTTACGCTATTGTAAAAATTGGATTTCTACAAATTCTGTCTTATATTTGTGATGTAAGAGATAGTATAAATTTCCTCTTACATTCTTAAAGTTTGATTCTGCGTTTTCTTTTATTAATAATTGTAAGATTTTTTTGTTTCTTTCTTCATCTATTTTTATTTTTCGATTTGTAATCAATATAATGCGTTTTCCATTTATTTAGGACCCGTTCTCGTTGTCTTTACGTTGCACGTTTTAAGTTTGCGTTTTACATATTTCGCGTTCACGTTTTACGATTTCACTTTTACGTTTTCACGTTCACATTTTTAAGTATATGTAATTTAAGATTTTTAATAAACGTTATACATTTACTCTTATTAATTCTTTTCTTAAATAAAGAAAAAACATTCAAAAGCCATATTGATATACATAATTAAATTTAAATAGAACTGTCCAATAAATTCAAAGAGGGAATTTTTCTAATGTCTATCGAATTTCCAACTATAACCCTACAATATTATTTGAGAAATTTTCAACTTCCAAGGAGGTGCGTGTCTCAATAAATATTGGGAAGAATTGAAGTAGGCAACATTCATGCCATTAACTTAATTTTTAATATATAACATACTTATGGGTTGAATTCCGAATTCCTTTCTTAGTAGACAACTAGAGCCTTTGAAGAATATTTGTGCCAGGTTTCATAGTCCAAAGCTTTATTTATAATTTCCGTATATGATAATTTGTGAGCACGAGTAAAATATATTTTATTTAAAATAGTATTGTTGGTTTTAGTTCAAGATCACGTCGATCAATAAAAAAATCTTAAATGAACAGTGTTGAGAGTACACCTCAATCATTCAAGATAGTGATTCTTTAAATTAATCTACAAAAATAATAATACGTTTTCACTATAGCATAGTCAGACTAGATTCGTTTATTATATTTTATGTAAACAATTAATTATTATTGACATATAATGTAGAGCTTCTGAAATGAAAATGAGAGTTGCTGTCTCCCTTTGAAGGGATTTGCAATGAATGGTTCACAGTCGCTTTATCAGGAGTATCTCTCTCTTCTTTTGTGTTGTTACAACACAGGGTCGAATTATGCGTACTCATATCATACGCGTTGTTGTTTACTTTATATTGTAAATCTTCAAATCTTCTTTTATTACAGAAAGATCTGAATACGTGTTGATGTAGACACTGCGATATTCAATGAAAGCTTGTTTTATACTCATCATGAAGTAGACTCACTCGCGGTTAGAATGGAACTGGAGTTTGTCATTATGTGTTTGTTTATACAAAACCTCTTCCCCTCCCCTCATGATTCCTATATATATATATATATATATATATATATATATATATGGTCAAAATTTTGACGTTATACTTATATTCACTTTAGTCTTGTTTGTTTCATTAACGATTCTGTTTAATATAATTATATAGACTTACAATTCTTTGCAACTTTTAACTGATATTTTTTAGTAATCCTTTTAGAATCCTTTAAGTAAACAGGATTTTCTCCGGTTGGAAATAAGTTATATTTAGTTGGTCGGTGCGTACATATTGTGACGTATTCTGTAGTTTAGTTTAAATGATTATTGTTTAGTTTTTATTAAGTTAATTTTTTATAGTTAGTATGGATGGAATAGATACTCAACATGGTTGTTGTGGTTCCTGGCTTATGCTTGCCACAACGCTCTGGTGTGTTTTGTTTACTTTTACCTAGATTGTTGTCATGCATTAGTTTAGTGATTCACATGAGGAAGAGATAAGATTGTATATCTCGAAACGTAGTGTTATTGATTGTATTACATCACAGAACGATGGAAAATGTTCGGAAAAATCCTGTTTCCTTCACAATCCTAACTATCGTCAGTAAGAAACTTTGAATAAGGGCTCCTTTAAACTGTTCGAAATCACAACTCTGTTAAGAAATATTCTTTTATTTTAAATGGAAACAACTGAGGTAAAAAAGAAACAGGACATTCTGTCATCGTGTTTGATATTAAACTTAAAACTCTGTTATTTCTTACAAAGTCGCCGATGGATTCTTATGTTTAAAATTACATACTACGTTATTATATCTCGTATTACAGTCATACTACGTATCGATTATTAGACATAACAGTCACTACACATGTATTAATATATGAATATAGTTAGATTTAGAAGCATACAGCCAATAGCATTTTATTATAGCCATATATAACAATGGTTCTGTCTGTGTATATTACTATATCACGGAGCATATAATACAGTCCATACAGTTTATACTTTCCTTTCATTATGCGGGTATTTTACATCAATAGCTAGCTAACCAAAATTCTTTGGGCCTCTGGATGCCAGTGAAATTTATTTTGTTAACGTATTTCTATACATATAACAAAATATAACACATCTATATATATATTTATATATATATATATATATATATATATATATATATATATATATATATATACCACAAACAGTGTGAAAAATTTAAAAAAGGTTCTTTACTAATTAATACTTATTTAACCAGACTTAGATTTCTATTAAGTTATATCCAATCAATTAATACCGCAACAGTAAATAAGATTAAACATTATTGATAACTGGTGGAAATTCATCTCAATATAAGGAATTATTTTACAATCTCAAGTAAATGCGAAAATTTTAAAAGCCTTTTATATAATCCCTGAATAATCTTTTACAAATATTCAGCTATATCAATGAATTCTACAAACTTCGGAATTGAATCTTGTGGTTGGAGGTTATCATAATACTTGTTAATATATTGCTTGAGCTCAGATCCCGGTCATAATCCTAAAAACTTCTAGTCTCAATCCGTTCCCTGTAGCCAATACAATTCTCTTCCAACTAGACAATAGTATTTCTTCCAACTGGAATCGAGAACTAACTGTGATTAAGATACTCAATGACTATAGGCCTATTCAGTTTCACATACGAGAAATCACGTATTGATAACGTGTGGAACCTAAACAACATTAAAATTAAATAATATGTCCAGGCTATTTACAATCGCAAAGTAGGAGATAAATATTATATTATCATATAACCTTTCTGGAAGTTAAAAGGTTGAGATTTAAAAGCTTAATAAAGGAAAATAATTGGAAAATCCTTAAATTATAATAAAAATTGCCAAATTTTAAACAATTTGGACAACTGTAACATACAAATCGAACTGTAACTAATTTAAATATAACCCTTTAGCTGGTATAATAGTCAATGGTACCGTTAACACTAAAACTATGAAAAATAAACATTTTGAGATATTTTTTTCAATAGCATAATATACTATCGTATATTAGTAATCGCAAATCCCTAGAAAAAATAAATATGGCTTAGGAGAGTATAGTCTCTTTGAAAATTTATATTCGTCGATGAAGTTCGTATGACAGTTTACAAAAGAGTGTATTTTTATTAAAGAATTTAAGCCATCTTTTACAAGAAAAAGTGTTTTAGTCTTTAAAGCATGCCTATTAGTTGAATTAATAAAACCAAAAGTAAGGTAAGGAGGAGTAGGAGTTGTAAATATATTCTGTTGGAATGTACATGCATGTGTGTAAGCAGTAACCATTTGAGCTCGTAGGTCGCACCCACCACGCCTTATAACAGAGATAGAATACGCCGTAACCTTGTCGTCCTGCGAAGAAGAGTTTGAGTCAATAAGATAAAATTCTTTTATTGTTTAATTTGCCAAACAAAAAGTAAGGTAAGGAAGAGTTGGAGCTGTAAATATATTCTGTTGGAATGTACATGCATGTGTGTAAGCAGTAACCGTTTGCGCTCGCAGGTCGCACCCACCACGCCTTATAACAAAGATAGAATACGCCGTAACCTTGTCGTCCTGCGATGAAGAGTTTGAGTCAATAAGATAAAATTCTTTGATTGTTTAATTTGCCAAATCGTAAGTTAGGTCCTTACCAACCTACTCCTCCTTAGGAGTAGGAGTTGTAAATATATTCTGTTGGAATGTACATGCATGTGTGTAAGCAGTAACCGTTTGCGCTCGCAGGTCGCACCCACCACGCCTTCTAACAGAGATAGAACATGCGGTAACCTTGTCCTGCGAAAGAGAGTTTGACTCAATAAGATAACATGTCCTTGATTGTTTAATTTGCCAAACAAAAAGTAAGGTAAGGAAGAGTAGGAGCTGTAAATATATTCTGTTGGAATGTACATGCATGTGTGTAAGCAGTAACCATTTGTGCTCGTAGGTCGCACCCACCACGCCTTATAACAGAGATAGAACATGCGGTAACCTTGTCCCGCGAAAGAGAGTTTGACTCAATAAGATAACATGTCCTTGATTGTTTAATTTGCCAAACAAAAAGTAAGGTAAGGAAGAGTAGGAGCTGTAAATATATTCTGTTGGAATGTACATGCATGTGTGTAAGCAGTAACCATTTGTGCTCGTAGGTCGCACCCACCACGCCTTATAACAGAGATAGAACATGCGGTAACCTTGTCCCGTGAAAGAGAGTTTGACTCAATAAGATAACATGTCCTTGATTGTTTAATTTGCCAAATCGTAAGTTAGGAAAGGAGGAGTAGGAATTGTAAATGTATTCTGTTGGGACAGCTAAAAAGTTAAGAAATCAGTAGTAAACATTTGTTTGGGCAGATTGAAGGACCAAACCTACAATGCAGGTGGGATATAGAGTTAATAGCTATCACAGACCTCATGTAAGTCTACCGACTCCTCAATGTCTCTGATGACATCCCAGTAGCCTGTTTGTTTCTGAGCCTGATTTAACAAGCAATGATTCCGACACTTGTAAAGCTATAATGTGTAATTTGCGAGTCGATTAAATTGATTGAACAGGTACTCCAGGGCCGTAATCAGTTTTTGGCGGGCCCACCAAAAGAATATTCGTCCTGGCCCCTTCATGCCACGCCACGTCCGCCTACACGGTCCCGTCAATTAGACTGCCTGGGCCGCGGTAAAATTGTCGGAAAGAACCGTTTTGAGTACGAGCCTGCGTACAACCAATATAGTTTAACATTTTCTTCAAAGATACATCAGCCAAAGTTTACATATACATAGTCAATAACATATATTACATACGAGTTACACACATTGTTATGTTACCAAACAGCTCATAATAGAACTCTACAGCTTCTATGCTGCAAAACTCTATTATTTTTTTAACATCTTTTTTACACTTACATGGTTTTTGTGATAAAATTTCTTGACCACGTCCATTGCTCTAAGATTATTTTCACTACTAGCTTTCAATTCTTTGTTTAAAGTTTGTTATTGACGATGGAAGGTTTGAAAGGATAATAGGATTTCGGATATTTGCCATCGTTACGTTTGTAACATATAACATTGGCAAATTTCTGAAATCCTACTTGCTTTCAGTTCCACTTCAACACTTGGTCCAGAATTTCCCAGATTTGACAGATATACTAAGAAGGCTTTAACTGAATTTTACAAAACTATTTTCTAAAAATACCAAGTTTTGTAAAGATTAGTTGATTTCTACTAGTTGTAGTTCGGTACATTGTGTTTTGGTTAAATCCGGATTCCATATGATCTTGCTTGTCTTAAACTATAGGATGTGATGTATAACTCAAAAATGACATTTTTTTAAATACTGAGTTTGGTAAAAACTCCCCTCATTTATAGTATTACACCATCACAGGACAGAACGAGATGGTTGAATGTTGCAACTATAACAGATCTCCTACTTTAACAGATTTGCCATGATCCTAAATTATCACCCCATCAGTTAACCTTGATCAATCATGACAACGTTCAATATAAACCGCGTCAATCACCAATATGGTCAGTATTACCATTGATTGGTGCAGCCTCTATAATATCACTTCACCAAGCACTCACACTTAACTAGACTATCAACACTTCACACTAGTCTTCAAACCCTCACTCGACATTTAACAAACTAACAGACTTGAATTTAATTTTGTCTAATTTAATTTAATTAGTCTAAATGTGTATTAGTCTAAATAATATAATTACACGAACATGTGGACACGATGCTCAAAAAGTAGCACTCGAAGGAACTTAATTTTAAATGAAAAGTTTTAAATTCAACACTTAAATGTATAAACATATTTCCTTGTCAAAATATTTGGGCAAAAATAAGGCACATAGTGCAAACGTTTTCATGAAGATCAATCACCTATAGAGGTTTAAAATGGGGTTGCAACCCCTAGAGGAACCATCTTTTTTTTGTTTTTTTTTTTAACTTCCCGATATCCTAGAAAGATGAAATTTTTAACACGTGTCATGCTCCCAGCAGAAAAAGAAAAGATTTTTCGTAGAGATCGACCACCCACAGTGGTTGAAAAGTGTTACAAACCCTTATATATTAATTTATTTGCTTTCCTATGTCCTTGGAAAGTGAAGTTTCACTAAAAAGGTATCATGGTATTGATGAACCTTAATTATTCTATGTTATTAACATTTGACGAATAATTTTATTACTTTATAAATAAATATATATATATATATATATATATTATATTTATAAATTAACGAACTTTTCGATATCAAGGAAGGTTGAAAATTACCCATGTAATGCTCTTGTCTTAAATAAGAGAACTAAAGCATTCTCTTGAAGATAAAATACCCATAGTATGGATCGGAATGGGGCTGCAACCCTTAGTACAACTATATATTTGTTTTTCAACTGCCCGATGTGTTAGAAATATGACATTTTTACACATATGATTGTGCCTTATCCTCTCATTTTATTTTGAGAGGACAACGTACAATTTATTATAGGGCTGCAACCTCTGAAGAACGATATTTTTATTTCCCCATGTACTTTAAATATGAAATTTGAACGCCTGTGTCTCCTCTCAAGAGAAACAGTGAAGATTTTTAAGTATCGTCTTTACCCATAACCCATAGGGGTTAAACAAGGGTTGCAATCCCTACAAGAACCATATATTTGTGTTTTTCTTTTTTAAACGCATGTGTCATCCAATTCTTGTTTAAACGCTTCTTTGGCTTATTTGCGCGACAATTATTTATTTTGCGATGTTTGCTCCAACATCAGTTCGCTTTGTAACTTTAGAAGCCGTCTGATAGCAGACTTCTAGAAATTAACAGATAAATCGTAGTTCCAAGAGTTGTTTTAGTTTCCTGAAAAAACAACTGTCCGGTCCTCCATCGTCCCATCTGCTTTTTACCATCTCAAAATAAATACTTTACATAAGATTTTTAGGCATATTTTATTCATTCTACATACTGTGAACTATGAACAGGTAATACTCGATATTTAATAACAAACTAATAAGAATAAAATAACGTGCGCTAAGGGAAGACCAAGTAATATGCCTCCTCTCCTTTACGTGTCCATTTTAGCCACAAAACGTAAATACTCTAAATACTCCCTCAATTAAGCTGTTTTAAATTTTGTAAAGAGGAAAAAGAATACTAATAATTAATGATAGATTCAGTGTTGTCATACATTGTTATGTTAACAAGAAACTCTGATAATTCGATATGACAAAAACAGAACAACCCAAAATATTGAAATGTAAGAGATAAACATTCGTAATAAAAGATAATTTGTTTTACATTATATGCAAGGATAAGTTACGCCATCTCACTATGTAACTTCTAAACGTTATTTAAATTTCAAAGCTTGTCAGTGATATACAGCTATTGATGTTGGCAGAAATTGAATATGGATTGGATGTTCCTAATAAAGCAACAAGCTTGTACATTCCTCCTTGGAACCACAACTAGGTGAAGGTAGGCGCGGTATGTAAAGACAAATCGATGCCGTGATGTATTGCAGACATGTCAGCCAATATGACCTCAGCTTGTCACGTCAGCGGGATCGTAACTCGGGTCGAAGTCACGCAGCCGTCCTTCTTCACTCGGCTTTGTACATTCCTCGTTGAAACCACAACTAGGTGAAGGTAGGCGCGGTATGTAAAGACAAATCGATGCCGTGATGTATTGCAGACATGTCAGCCAATATGACCTCAGCTTGTCACGTCAGCGGGATCGTAACTCGCTCGAAGTCACGCAGCCGTCCTTCTTCACTCGGCTTTGTACATTCCTCGTTGAAACCACACAACTAGGTGAAGGTAGGCGCGGTATGTAAAGACAAATCGATGCCGTGATGTATTGCAGACATGTCAGCCAATATGACCTCAGCTTGTCACGTCAGCGGGATCGTAACTCGCTCGAAGTCACGCAGCCGTCCTTCTTCACTCGGCTTTGTACATTCCTCGTTGAAACCACAACTAGGTGAAGGTAGGCGCGGTATGTAAAGACAAATCGATGCCGTGATGTATTGCAGACATGTCAGCCAATATGACCTCAGCTTGTCACGTCAGCAGGATCGTAACTCGCTCGAAGTCACGCAGCCGTCCTTCTTCACTCGGCTTTGTACATTCCTCGTTGAAACCACAACTAGGTGAAGGTAGGCGCGGTATGTAAAGACAAATCGATGCCGTGATGTATTGCAGACATGTCAGCCAATATGACCTCAGCTTGTCACGTCAGCGGGATCGTAACTCGCTCGAAGTCACGCAGCCGTCCTTCTTCACTCGGCTTTGTACATTCCTCGTTGAAACCACAACTAGGTGAAGGTAGGCGCGGTATGTAAAGACAAATCGATGCCGTGATGTATTGCAGACATGTCAGCCAATGTGACCTCAGCTTGTCACGTCAGCAGGATCGTAACTCGCTCGGGATCACGCAGCCGTCCTTCTTCACTCGTTTTTGTACGATCCTCATGGAACCACAACTAGGTGAAGGTAGGCGCGGTATATACCCTAAAGACAAATCGATGCCGTGATGTATTGCAGACATGTCAGCCAATATGACCTCAGATTGTCACGTCAGCAGGATTGTAACTCGCTCGGGGTCACGCAGCCGTCCTTCTTC
This sequence comes from Homalodisca vitripennis, assembly GCF_021130785.1. Taxonomy (NCBI): domain Eukaryota; kingdom Metazoa; phylum Arthropoda; class Insecta; order Hemiptera; family Cicadellidae; genus Homalodisca; species Homalodisca vitripennis. Next base: position 179,703,920 of record NC_060209.1, on the reverse strand, counting down.
ACTCGTTTTTGTACGTTCATCTTTGTCTACGGATAATTTAATTTATTATTTATACTGACTACAGTCATATATTTACCTATAAACTTAATTATGAAACTCGGATTTTCTACAACTAAAACTAACAAATACATACATATTGAATAGTGGTTCACAATGTCGCTTAACCCATTATAAAACCAAACGCGTTTTGTTATTAATAACAACGTCTTAATAGAAAGATAGAGAGATAAAATTTGAAACAATTTGTTTACGCTCTTCTACTCTCAGCAGACAAAGTAAAAATCTTTAGGAAAACCAAGCATCCATACGGATTGAAAAAATCATACCCCAGAAGACCTATAAATTAACTATTTTGCTTTCCTACCTCCCAGGGAAATTATATTTCGCCAATAAATTAAGATCTTTTGATATTTCTGAATTATAATTATGCCATATCAACATCGTTGACGAATAACATTATATTGACAACCTTATTGATATTAACCTTATATCATAAGGTTTTGTGTTTATGATATAATTATAAGAAAGAAGTAGACGCTTTTTGTCCGAAGTAGACTTTTGTTCTACGTAAGTATAATATTCTCTCGATATACGAAGTAAGGTACCGTAAATACCTTAGACCGGAGGTAGATTATAAGGACTGTAAGCAGACGCTTTATGGCTGAAGTAGACTTCTCAGTCCTAAGTATATGTATATATATATATATATATATATATATATATATATATATATATATATATATATATATATATACTCGTATTTTCTTGAGTGGGGCAATAAAACCAACGTTACTACGGCACCGTAAATACCTTAGACCGGAAGTAAGCTTCTTTCTGACTGAAGTACGCTTTTCACACTCAGGCTAGTGTCACATTATGCGTATTTGTCGGCGACTGAGTTTAAAAACTCTTACCGTGAAAGTAAATGGGACCGGAAGCGTTTCGCAGTTTTTTTTATTTAAACTATTTGTTTTTTGTATTAGTTTTTTATGTATTATCGAAACTGTTATGTGTACACCAAATTCTATAGACTCATTTGTGTACACAACATGTCAAAGAATTATCAGATTTTTAAATGTAGATTAGTATGGTTGTATTTAAAGGTTTGATGGGCATTTATTACTAGTTTCATTTTACTTCATTGGTCTATTTATTGTAAAGTAACAGTATTTGCACAATATTTCTTATAATGCAATTATCAAACATTCTTTTTTTAATTAACTTTTGCAGTTTAGATCCTTTGTTGAGCTTGGCTAAAACAACTGAATGAGACGCATGTAATATGCGGGAGGCAAGCACTACAACTTATGTGGAACGGACTATACTTGATGTTGCGCAACTACGTTTTGAAACTAGTCGTTATTTAATATAAACTATTAGACACAATTTTCGTTTTGAATATATAAATTATGAAACTTTCTCTTTTTAATACCTGGACGTTTTGAAAAAGTACTATTTGAAATAATAAATCTACCAAACTGAAATAAAAAATAGAAACTTTACATTTTCAATCTTCCCCGCATAAATCACGGAACTGGCATTTTGTAAGGCGCACAAGTATGTATGAGCTGAACGCCAAATCATTTCTTTAAGTAAAATCTCACAGCAGCGCCTAGTCTGGTTTAAGGAAGGAATACATTTTCTTTATTTATGAAGATGTTTATACAGCCAGAAAGATTGGGGAAAACAGAAATAAATAAAAATTACTGAAACTTTATTTATTAGTTAAATACCACTGATTAGGTTCAGCTAAAATTTAGAAATGTTATCTTTTTAGGTTTAGAGTGGAACGTAAAGATAAGGTTTCTGTCGATAACGGCCTGATTGTTCGGCTGGGGGACAACGACGCAACAGTTTACTTATTTTTGTTGCTGTGTGGTGTGTGGAATGTGGATGCAATCGAAGGTAAGTGAGACGCCCAGAACCAAACTGTTCTTTATCCACTTATTTCAAGAATTGAGATTCTAATTCTTAATGTTTCGTAGGATATTTATGTGCTAAAACGTAATATAAAATGTAGCTTCAGTTCCAATGTGTTACTTTTACTACAAACCAGATTCAATATGGCGCCGTATTTATTTTTAAAATCAAAATTTCTTTTATTCTAACTTGCCTGCAGAGGCCCTAGGCCACTCCAATTCCAAAGTGTGTCTTGCCAAAACATTTTTGATGTCACGTATGCGAATTAAAAGTCCTATTATTTCTAACATTCTTTGATATTTTGGTAAACCTGAAGGTCCGGTTTTGTAGTGTTACAACTACTAAACAGCTGGCTATGAACCATTAATAATTCAACCACTAATATTTACGAGATTTGTTGCTATAAACATACCCTGTTTGCATGTAGCTGTGTGGACTCTATCTCAGAGTTAATTAATTCAGAAAGAATATCTCTTATCCATACAAAAATGGCTTCCTCAATTTCCAAAATGTCTCTTTTCGATCCATGTTCTAGTTACAAATTGTCCTTTCTCCAATGGTTTTTTTCTATTTACAATATATAATATTCATTACTATGAAGTTTTTTGGGAATTTAAACACCTTTATCCTTGATACATGCATGGTTAATGTTGTAAGTAAATTAAATAACAATTTTGGTAAAAAAAATCAGAGTTCCCAAGATAATTATTTTTACATTAAGCTCAATACTGTTACTACTTGAGTAAAATGGTTAATGAAAGGTTGGTAATTTTTTTGTAAAGGTCACAACAAAAGCGTTTTTGACTATGTATCAAGCCTTGTCAAGTAAAAGATCATACATTTTTTTAAATATCTTATTTAAGAAATTTGCCTGTAAAAAAATTAGATTTTAGTTGATTTTCTTGTTGACGATTTTTAAAACAAAATATGTTTTAAAAAAACCCATTCGAATATTAAGTAAAATTAACAATATCTATTCACCGTTTTTGAAGCAATTCAAAGATATCTCTGTAGTTTCTATTTAGACACCTGTTAATGCTAATGAGAGTCTCTTGTTTATTGGGTTTTCAATCGAAGATATACAATCTTGAACAGTGAATAGAACTGTAGGTTCTAAATAAGATAATCTGTTGTTTCAGATGACCTGAGGACTGACTGGTAGCATGTAACTAAAGCTATCCTAGCTAAAGCGATCCTTGTTTATAACATACAAAATATTTTTAAATATGGAATAGGCTTTGTACTTACAATGATCCATATAATTTTATTAGTCATGTCTATTAACCATTCTAGTCATCTCGTCAGATATTCTTCCTGAGATGACATATATACTTACGAAATGTATTTCGATATACTTACGAAACTACTCATAGTATGTCTCCATTCGCTATTATATTTTTTAGAGTTCAATCATTATAGCGGAAAGTTATTATTACTTACTTTATTTTTTTACATAAATAAACTGATATTTTGCACTTTTTCAGATATTGAAGAGGCCACTCCTGTCATACTCACAAAAAAGGGCTCTTTTTGAATCTTTGATGCATTCTTCTAAAGTCAGGTTGGAAGATAAATTGATGGACTTCAAGGATGAGCTAATTCGTCAACCAAACTGTCCAGCAAGAAAAATCCAGGTATTTAGATGTTCTTACAAATGTTTCAACAAATACAATAGCCTAGTTCTTTTATAAATAGTACTTAGTTTGAAAAATGTCATTCACATTAGCTTGATGAATCTTTAAATCTGCCAATATGGGTCTTTAAAAAAGAAGAGCATCCAAAAAAATAGTTAAGTGAACATGGAAAACGTCGACACCTAGGCTTTAAGACATTCATTTTCTGCTGACCAATTGCTTTAAGCTGCTCAGATGAGCCAAAGGGTACAGGGGAATACTAAGGTTGCAAATGTAATCAAACATATAACAAAAAACCCTGAAAAAGCTATGGAGATACAACAGGCCTTGAACCTATCCAAGAATACTATTAGTAAGAATGAAAAAGTTTCACCAATTGAGGCTTTAGTAATGATTGTGGAAGATACTCTAACAGTGAAGCAATACAATCACACTGTTTCAAGGATGTTTGAGTACCTAGACGAGGTTATATCAAATAAATATATTATACCGAGGAGAGTTACAATTTTGAGTTAATTTCAAAATTAGGATGTGATGGGTCGTAACAAAGTACATATGAGCTAGCTTTCACAACTGAAAATGCTGAAGATAGGCATATTTTTCAGAGTTCACGCATTCCTTTGCAATTGACTACCGTACTAAAATTGGCTATAAGAAAGAAATTATATGGTAGATCCTGTATCTTCTTACTCAAGATATTGTTGACCTATTACAATCCAAACTGGATTGATGAAAACTCCGACGTAATCAAGGAAGAAATTGATAATATTGAAGATCAAGTAAAAAATTTGGAGAAGACTGCCATACCCATTGCAGAAGACTCTGTTTTTCATATAAAACACACTTTGGTTTCAACCTCAAAAGAATTAAAATATTTTATATATTAAATGAAGAAAATCCAGACTTTAAATTTGGCCAATCCATTTTGTATGCCAAAATTCGTTTTCTTGATACTCTGTTGTTCTCATCATACAAACTGCAAACAAAGAAAGAATTCCAGAGAAAATTTTGGGAGGAAATTAATTTAACAGTCGACAAACCCAAATTTGGGGTTTGGAAACACAAGATAATACTTCTCTAAGGTTTTTCACTGATTCTGAAAAGTCGTCAAAAATCACTGAGGTCAACATTAACCTAATAAAAAGCTTAGTTGTAGTTTTGGAAGATATTTCGAGTGGTTTTAGTGTCGATGTTAAAATGTTTTCAGAGTACAACTCAGATACAGCCAAGTTGTATGCAAGGTTCCACCTATGGCAGCCTATGATTTTAATATTACACAAGATTTTAATACATGGGTCTACTGTTATTTCGCATGCGCTCTACCTATTGGCCAACTAACTATCTTAGGAAGCCGCTAAAGCCAGGAACAAGAGCTTCCACACATTCCATGAAGATTGTACAAGGCAATTATAGAGCAAAGAGTGCAATACCGATATGTTATAATCTCAAACCAGCAGTCGATCTGAAACTCAAAAGATAAGCAAGTCCTTTTGCCAGAGGCCTTACAACAGCTAAGATCACCCAGCACGGATTAAGATGACACTGACGTTACCTGTGATGGTGCAACAGAAATATGTTAAAAGGCTAAATAATTATGCATACTGCTTGATAATTCAGATCTCATCATGCACCTAATTGTCTCAATAACTACTAATAAGTAATACTTTCTATTTGCCTTCAATATATTTTATATACGATACTACTGCAAGCGTTTTTAAACTGTGATACATTTACTTATACTTTAAAATACAGCTTTTTATTGTGAAGTTTTACTTAGAGTATATAAATGCAATACGACATTACTTTGCTGTATTTTATTTTAATTGACAGATCAATTTCATGATCATTAATGTTGTTACAATATCTTCTTTTTTTAAGTGTAATGCTTGATATTCAGGTGACAAAACATTTACCTCTGTTCAGGTAAAAAAAATTGATGACATTCAACATCACCTATGACAATTTCAATTATAAAGTTAAGTTTTTAGTGGTTAAAACAACAGAAAACCAACAAACTACTCACCATTATTATACCTTAAGCACAAAAGTTTGATGTAATGATAAACTTATGAACCACTCAAGCAAGCTAAGAACACACTAGAAATAAACTGACACCTCACAGCTGATCTCAAAGGTAGCAATACTGATAATTTAAGTAAAATATTTCATTGAAAATCACTAAAAAGGAAAACAAATTCCCTCTAAACCCAGCAGAAATACTTTCTTGTATTAAGCCTGACATAAATTACAATAAAACACTGCAGTAAGGTTATGCCTTCCAGATGTGCAGCACGCAAATAATAACAACTCAGCATCTGTGCTGACTCTGCATTAGCTGGCATTCCTACAGCGCCTACCTCAACCACAACCAAATTGACAAGGAACTTGATTATTCCTTAAAACCAAATACAGTTATGGTATACTACTTGTATTCACATTTTCCAACAAAAAACTGATTACAATTTTAACCTAGAGAATTAGCCAAACTCTCAACAAAAAACTAATAACAATTTTTTTACAGTTTTAATGTAGAGAAGCAGTTAAATTCTTGACAAAAAAACTGAAGATCTCAAACTTGATTACAAACTGACAAAAGTACGATTATAAATCAGACATAAATTTTGACCAGAGGAATCAGACAAACCTTTATTAAAAAACTTCAAACTTATTTTCCAAACAAAACTAATGCAGTTTTACATTATTCAAATTATTTACTACTGGAACCAACCAAACCAGCACACAAAACACTGAATCTTCTGTTTTTCACCCAAAGCCAAAGCTTACCTAAAAACTGTACAACTGTTTTAAAAATTAACCTAAGCAGCCTTCCAAAGCTTTAAAACAAAGACAGTACTTTTAAATAAAACCAATCCATACAGACAAACCAGACCCATCGCCCCTTCATTTTGCTGATGCAACTAAGGTGCAGTAGTGTTTTACAGGTGTGACCCAGAAAAGTGAAGGCATTGTCATTTTTTCCTTGTCAATCAGCTTTATCAGAGTGAAATATAAAGGCATATTGTGTACAGGCAATAGCAATAGTTGGTTCCAATCTAAATTTTCAATATAAATCCAGATAGCAAAATCAAAAAGCTTGGTAAAATATAAATAAAGACTTGGCTGTTTATAAATTGTAAATTTAATAAACGTATCACTAGCCATGCACCAGATATTCTAAAATGCAAAAAGAAAGTTATTTAAGAAAACATCCTAAATTCTTAAAAATTCAGAAGCCGATTTTGAAATATTCTTTAACCTGACAATTTATTGCAGCTGGTGATGAATTATCAATTGAAAATATTGAGAGCTAAATAACGTTTCCACTAAGAACAAAGCTATAAGGGAAGAATTTTATATATGATTTTCTATGTGCCATATATCACAAACGGCTACAATTTCATTTAAAAATTTACATAAAAATACATTTGAGTAAGCAATTCAAAGTTTCATTATAAATTCTCTCTTATGAAGAAGTTGATTTTGTTGGTTGTCAACACTTAACCGACTGTAGCCATTAAAGCAGTTTTTTTTTTTTTATGTACAAGTGAATGTTGCAACTTTCACATTGTTAAAAGATTTGTCCTTGTATAAAGAAGCTTATATCTTTGCCTCTCTTCCATAAAGACCAACCAATACCCAACACAATCACAAAGGACAATTGTAGAAGGTATGGGTTTTGTTAGGCTTCCATGCACCTTCATCATAGAGCTCTCTAACAATCATTATTCCTGGTGTTGAAGGTTGCTATTGTTTAGAAATATCTTTCAGTCATATTGTTAACAACTCTGCCACTTCTATTTTGAATTCAAGAATGTCCAGGCCTTCTAAGTGAAGAAAAATTTATATTAGCTGTAAATAGATGCAAATAGTCATGAATTGCATTTTCTTGAGTATTTAGAGATTTTTTTGTTTATAGTATGTTGTGCCATGCTCTGCATGAACTCCACTAGGCATTTATACTTGGTGTCAGATAAACATGGCACAAACACATTTTCATTCATAAAACAGTTTTAATACAGTAATCTGATTAGGTTTGAATTTATAAAGGATATAACTTACCTTGAAATATGTTGAAAAATAAGAAATCTTTGATAAGTTGAAAAATTGCAGGGTAGCTGAGATGGCAACAATAACTGGACAACAATCCACTCAGTAGGTGGAGGATTCACCACCAGAGTGCTCAAATCTCCTTGTGGAATGCACCATATATGGCACTCTGGTCGTTTAGAGGTTAAAATTAATCTGAAGGGGATGTCAATTAGGTAAGTTGAAGTTTTAGTTTTAGTCAGCAGAACTTATAGAAATGTTTATTCGATTGTGCAGGGTTATAAACCATGAGATGAGTGATAGATCTGTGGGGTTATATCTTCATTCTACTAAATAAGGATTTTTGTATGGTATTTAACCCTTTTAGTGCCAAGGTCCTGTTATCCGGATGTCTAAAAAAACTATGCACAAAGTGCCAACGTCACGAAAAATCATTAAAATCACAAAAATAAACAATTTCTTATTTACAAACTTTTTTTATTTATAAACATGGTTTATCATAAAAACCATGATTATAGTATATGTATGATTTTATCACAATAGGATATATGACAATGATTTTTAGAACAAGAGTCTGGACCAAATTTGGCTAACCTAACACACGTTACACCAAGGTGTCCTGCCGGAGGTCCTGGACGAGATAAAAATCCTTGCACGTATTTTGAAAAAATTCCCAATGATAGGGAGATGAACTGCTGTATTTTGCTGTATTTTTAGTGCAGCCAGCACAAAGGATGGTAGGAACAGAATAAAATCAACATTTATGTGCATAAAATGCAAAAAGTATGTGCATCCCAATTGTTTTTCTTTTCATCCTGCTGTTTTTTGTTTTGTAAACGTTATCTCACTTGGAAAACCTAGATAACTATTACAATGTATAGTTACGTTAGTGTGTGTGTTGTTTAGTTTTACTTGTATGTTTGTTAATTTTATCTGTATTTTCCCTTACCTTTATATTTTGTGTAAAATCACAAATTCTTTCAAGACTTACAAAATTGTGCCATTTGTTAGATTTCTAAAACAATGCCGTAATTCTTTTATTTGGGAATATTTTACATCACATTTTAACAGTGTATTCAAGTGAATTTATTGTATATGTTACCCGGCAAAGTGTAAAATCAGGCATTGTATAGAATACCTAGGCATTCTATACATTGCCAAAAGTAAGCAGGCAAAGTGTGAAATTTTAAACATTTTATACTTTGCCTAGGCATTCTATATAATGCCTGCTGGAGTTCAGGCAGAGTTAAAAATCTGTCTGTTCCATTGTTTTCAAGTTACAACGTGCTTGCCTCACCTACAACCTCCGCCCATCCCCGCTATAACGCTGCTCTCAGTTCTGTTCCGTCACGCCACAGTATTGTGCTAGGCCTACGCTTCAGTTCTGTTCTATCGTGCCACTGTATTGTTGCTTGAAAATGTCACAAGTGTAGTATCAGTAGTTCTAGTGATCGTTTATCGCTAATGAAACTTCGTTTTAGTGCCGAACTTGTAAACATTCGGAATGCAAAGTGCTAAAAATAGTGTTTTTTTGACTGAAGACGACTATAAGAAGCTGGTGTTGGAGGTCGAAGATGCCAAGGCCAAGCCCAGAAAGGAACCTCGTCACTACTGGCTACTCAACAGGTATGATGTGATGATCGTAGAAAATGTGCAAAAACTAATACACCCATTAAAACAAGGAGACAGTGTTGTAAAAGTTTATGTCCCACGATTCAGATTTTATTTACTGTTCTCCATGAAGCTCATGTAGCTATTGGTCATGGTGGAAGAGATCGAATGTTAAAAGAGCTAGATATTAAGTACAAAAATGTTACACGTCATGATGTTGAGCTATATATTAGTTTGTGTGAGCCATGTCAGAAGAAACAAAAGGGTTCGAAAAGAGGAGTGGTAGTAAAGCCCCTGATTTCATCAGAATTTAATTCTCGTTGTGGAAGTAGATTTAATTGATTTCCAGTCACAGCCCGACAGGGATTTTAAGTTCATAACGGTCTATCAGGATCATTTGACAAAATTTGTGATTTTTAAGCCTCCTCAAAACTAAAACCGCTGAGGAAGTAGCATATCACCTAGTTGATATTTTTACTCTCATTGGAGCACCAAGTATATTGCAGCAGTCAGAAAATGGAAGGGAGTTTGCAAACAAAATAGTTTACAATTTAAAAGATTATTGGCCTACGTTAAAAATCGTTCATGGATAACCACGTCATTCTCAAAGTCAGGGTAGTGTAGAACGTGCAAACCAAGATATTGAAAACATTGATTTCGACTTGGATGCAAGATGAAAAAACTGACCGTTGGAGTGAGGGATTGAGATTTGTGCAACTTATGAAAAATAGAGCTTTACATTCAGGAATCAAAAGAACGCCCTATGAGGCTCTCTTCGGCTGTAAAGTAAAGGTCGGTCTTACAACATCTTCTCTGCCTAGAGACATTTTTGGATTCCATTAACAGCGAAGAAGATTTGGAAAGAGTGGTTAATAACATGCACAACACAACATAAACACAAAAAATGTCAAGTTTTAGAACCTACACTCCAAACCGATCATAACACTTCAGAAGTTAATGAGGCAACCGTTGATGTCTCGGTCAGTTCTAAGCCTTCTTACAAATGTTTAGCGTTTGTTTGCAGCAAACTAATGAGAAACAAAACTGCACAAAATGTTTAGCGGACATACATATTTCATGTGGCCATTCAATTCAGGGGGGTGATGATACTGAAAAAAACCCTGTTGTGTGTCCCTTGCTTTAATTCGGAAAATAGTGATAAAGAGAGGAAGAGGTCAAAAGCTTGTCTTGAAAAACAAGCTAAGAAAATGAAAGCTAATTCCGATAAAAAGTTTCCCCCGTCACCAAAGGAGTCACTGTTCGTGTTCCAATTCCTGACGTTGACAAAGGAAGAGGTGACGAGAAATATTCTGGCAGTGGTCATGGATATGACAGAAGATGGGTTTTACAAATTAGGGACCCGCCAACGGAGTTTTGAAACAACTGTACGCAAGGTCACAGTTTACAGTTTTCCAAAAAAGCCTAGTTCGAGTAGAAGACGTGCCTGATCAAGAAACAGGACTTCGTACCGTTGCAACAGCTCAGTCAACAGGAAGCGGCCAAGGATTTTGTGAGATGCACTTGCAAAACTAAATGTCAAACCAAACAATGTGCTTGTGTTAAAAACAATCGAAAATGCAACTCGAAGTGCCTTAGTTCTCTTTCCTGCTGTAACAAGTAATTTTCTTAAATTAATATTTCACTTTTTAAATTTTACTCTAGTAAAATATGAGGATTTTCAGATCCTATGTTTAATACATTTCATGTTTGTTATTTGCAACAAACAATTTTTAACAATGTTGTTTCATTTTATACTTTGCCTGCAAAAACTTTCGACATTCTATATAATGCCTAGCATTGTACACAATGCCTAGGCAAAGTTTTTACAATTGTTAAGAAATAAGTTTATTTCATACTTTGCCTGGATTCACTCGACAATGTATAACAATGCCTAGGTATTCCATACAATGCCTGAATTGTACACATTGCCGGTAACATATACAGCCCACCTATTTTATTTCAAAATTAAAAAACCAAAACCTTTTTCATGTAAAGGTTTTTTTAATAAAAAATATTTTAATTTGAGGCACGCTATTTTTGTATTTCATACCAATAGATTTAATTTTTAAATATAATTATAATAAAAAAATTAAATCATTACATTTGTGTAACAAATAACAGGTACACAAATTATTTACCAACACATTGCAAAAATGAATAGAAACCTCAGGTACTGGCAGGTACACACTGTAATAACTGTTTGGCACTGGTAAAGCATGAATTTAAAAATACCTATGGCACTTAAAGGGTTAAAGTATCCAAATTAGAATAATATTGCATTCATAGGATGGGCTCAACAAAGTTTTAAAAGAATGTTTAGTTCAATAAATATGTAATACACATTACGTAATTTGTTTATCCCACCAAGTTAGTTTGTCATCTCTGCTTATAAGGCTATTTAATTTGAATTAAAGTTATTTTAAATTATTACACAACACTTTATTTGACAATTTTGAATTAAATTGTCCCCGCTCACACTAAAATTCTTAATTATTACATTTTAGTAAACATTTAAAATAGTTCTTTAGTGTGGAAATTGTGATAAGTAATGTAGAAAGAACCATGGGGGTTCTTGGATACATAAGTTTTATATCATTATATGAATATTCTTTATTATTCTGATACATAGCATTATGTGTAACGTTGGTGTTGGCTTATTAAGAATTTATAATAAAAATGATGATATGTTTAAGGATAAGTTGATATTTTTTTTTTTTTTTTTGTTATCATTTCAATTTTTAGTTTCCAAAATTAGTTTATCCCCACTTGGAGGCCATTTGTTCACTTGGTACATTCTCAGTAAGGGGAAAGATGAAGGGTGAGGTTAACTGGGATTGTGTTTCACAATTTGACCAGGATGTCCTCTGATTCAAGAAGCCTGATCTAGACAAGAAGTAAAGACCAAATAATTACATGGCTTGAAATGGAGAGAGCCCAATGGTGGTGTAAGCCAAATTTACGCATAGCCTGAAGTAATATGTAAAACTTCAGGCTACTTAGGGTTAGATCCCTAATAAATAGTGTTTTTTAGTGAGTAACCTGTGGGTTCCATCCCACCGCTTAGAGAATTTGTGGTCACCTGTGTGCATAAAGCATTTTTCTGCCTCTCAATTGCAGTGTGTGGTTTGCAGTTAGGGATAATTTTTTTAATATGAATTCTGGTAACAGCTCTTTAAGAGCCGGCTGTAGTGAAACTATTTTAAGTTTTACCCTATAAGCACAATGTTACACCCCAAACACTTTTAAGCTCTTATCTAGCTGTAGTTTATGTCTCATTTTTAAGACATAAACGTATGTAGAGTATTTTTCTAAATATATACTTTTTTAGTAATATGTAAACGATAAATCCCAAAATATTTTATTATTTATTTCTAAATAACCAATGAGAATATGGAAAAATATAAAAAGGCATTTGGATGTGTACTATTTATAATAATTTTAAATGAGACAATGATTCTACCACCAAAAATAAGAGTGTAATTGTGTTTTAGGTTTAACGTTGTTCTTAAAGGGCTAAAATCTAGATAACTGCCAGTACAGATATATTTTCTAAAGACAAGAAAAATAGAATATGTTGTTTGATTATTTCACGACAATTTGTGTGCATTTGACTCATAATTTTGGAGTAATCAGGCCAAAATAAAAACTGTTGGAGGTTATGAATTTGTTATGGTATGTACATGACAGATGATTGAAGGATATAACGTGTTTTTATTAATTACAAAATTATATTTCAACAAAAAATATAGTCATAATCATTAAAACATGTCACTCCTTGAAGTTACACCTCATCATATACATACTGTAAAAAATCATATTTTTATCTTCAGCAGTTTTTATTTTGGTATGATTAAAAAATGACCAGAACTTCTTATCAAACGCCTGTAATTTTTTATGGAGAGATAAAATTATTTCCTTTTTCTAGTCTTCAGCAAAAATTAATGTACTGAAAATCCCTGGCCCTGCTCCTTATAATCTAATTCTGTTTTATTGATTTTACAAAAACAATGTTTACAGTTGTAAAACTTATGTTCAGTTGTTAGAATGTCCATAACCTGCCATGAGGCCGGAGAGATATTTTGGTATAAGTCTAAACTAGTTTTACCTTCTTGCGCCATATCTGCATTTACTTTCACACAATTTTTGATCAACGTGTTTTGGGTCATTATTCCTTTAAAAACACAACTTCAGGAGTTGACTAATATTTAATCATCACAGACATAAACAAAATGGTCATGTAAGTGATGTTTCACTATAGATGAAAATATCTAACAATATCAAAATCTACATGTGAATAAATGCCTTATAAAATATTGCCAGTACATACTGATACTATCTAGTACATAAAAAGTTTTCTTGTACAAAATTCATGTGAACTAAGGGTAGATATGTAAATAAAAAATCCTGGTAAAAGTATGAAAACCAAACAAATCAAAAATATATTCAGTTTATAGATAAATTAGCCAACAATAATAAGGATGACCCCAACAATGTCAGTCAGAGTTAAGGCTAGGAGATCGATGCCACATGGGTGAAGAATCTGCGAGGGTAGATTTGTGCTTTGGACTCATCCAGCTGGAACAAAAACAACAACATAAAACACATCATTCATGATAGCAAATTGAATGCTTAAAGTAATTTTTAATCCTAGAATCACACATAAATACTCTTTTTCTAGATAAGAGCATTTGTATTCTAGGGTAAGAGGTATCAAAGAGAAAAAAAGGATGCTTAACCATTTTAGGGTAAGTGGGTGATATGACGCCGCAGATAACATTGTGAAAAGGATAGGGTGGACAATATCTAATCCTGTGCAAAAATGACATGCGGACAATCAACCATCCACCTATATAATACTTCATATTTTCCTTAATCTGATCCATATACTTATAGTGTGTAGTACTTTTTACAAGGTTTGTTAGAGAAGTATCCAAACTTCTTTTAATGGCCAATTATTAAGATACTCAGATAAAGTAGTGTTTTACGCTCTTCAAAATTTAAGTAGAAAATGTCAATCTGGCAGGCCTGCAATGGTCAGAAAAAGGTTCATTTTCAAATTTTCATTTAAAATTTCACAAACTGCAGATTTTTAGATGGCAAAACCATTTGTGAAATTCCGTACAATTTAATCACAAATTTGTCAATTACCGTACAAACAGTTTCAATGTTTGCAAGATTTCTGGCCGCTCCACACATAACTGTATCAGAGAGATTACAGTATCTGTGAAGCAAATTGGTCAAATTTGTGACAAAACCTTATACTAAGGTTTCCCCTTTCTTTCCCTTAACCTACAACGAAATAAACCTATCCGTGTTTAACACCATCATCACACAATTAGATAAAGAGATTTAAAGTTGCCACATTAAGGGTCCTATATAGGATTGGATGACACTAATTTAACATTTATTTACGTGTCTGATGCTTGGTTTTGTGTCAAACCTAAGAAAAAACAGGTCGTGTGCTTGTACAGTGCAACTTAGCTCTCGATTCCTCCAGTATTTAGTAAAATTTGAAAAACTGATTTAAATATCTTAGTTTAGTATAATTGGGATTTAAAGCACAAAATACGCCTTCTACACCTTTATTAATTGAAATAATGCATACCTAAATATTTAATAAAAATTATGCATACCGTAAAATTTTTACAAAATTGGTTATCCTAAAAGGATCAAGTATCTTTGATAAAAAGAAAACAATGCTGGTGTTTGGACAAAATAATGCTTATAGTGGCACACAGAGAGGTATATCGAAACCTCATGAAAAGTTATCCTATATGTCATTGACAACTGGTACTGTCTAACTGTGATTGCTTGTTTACATCTATGAATGTTAATCTAGTATTTTGTCTGTGCAACAAAGACACATATTTCTGTTTCCTGCCTGTGGTTAGGAAAATAATATATTTATTATTTACAATAAATAAAAGATAAATAAATATATATCTTACAAAGTTATACATTTTGCATGTAATATATTCTACGGTTGATTTTTCCCCCCTTAAGTTATGACCAGTAATGTATTGTTGGTATTGACTCTTTTGGTTACATTGCAGTCAAAAATCTACTGCTGGCCCTTAACACATTCGCTGTAGCAGGCTTGACACAATAGTGCGCTAGTGTTGCAGGGCTGGAAGTCCAGACCCCCTTCCACCTGACTCATCGCCTCAGTGAGAGTCCAGTGACGGGTAGAGAAGGTTATGCTGCTTACCGCGTGTAGTGCCGGTTTCACTATTTCTTTTCATGCTAACCCTTCTCGAATCACCATCTTGGTTCATTTTCTCTGTTGTGTGTTTAGTGTATCATAACTTGTATATGTAACAGTATCTAGTCTAATGGAAGATGATATTGAGAACTCATTGAACACTTGTTTTCTAACAGAGAAGAATCCGATTCAAGTTCAGATAATTCTCTGACGACTTGTGTGAGAGCGGATATTGTTGTTAGGGGAGAGGAGTGAAAAGATTTTTGTAATAAATATTCTTTGGTGCTAATAGGGATAGAGGCTGAAAAACCAGCAGAGCATTGAATATTGGACCGGCAACATTGGTGATCGGCTGAACATCTTCAATGAAAGTTTTGGACATCCAAACATCATTTTTGGGTGAGTAAAAGCATTTGTATTTTTTCCATATTTTACAGACATTGTACAGACAATGTACATACGGGGGGGGGTACAGACATTGTCATATTTCCCGCGCAGTGAGTGTGTTAAAGGGATAATACTTAATATAAGGTTTATATCAAATCAGGGAAACTATTTTTGGAATATTTTTATACTGGTTATGAATTTACCAACTTAAAATAAATAGCTAATGTGGTAAAATGTTAAAAAAAAATTATTATTGGATATTGCACTAGAATTTTTATAGAACGTTATCTGAGGGAATCATATGCCAAAAATGTTAAACATTTCCAATGTGTCTTAGAGCTTCTTATACTTAACTTAACTAAGATCTATGAAATGTTTTTATCACTACAGCTATAAAGGTTACCTCTGTCTCTCCTGGTCCGAATGTAACAGGACGAGATGTCGCCAGCGGCAAATGTTCGGGAACTTGGCCTTGTTTAGCTCGCTGCCTCGGATAGCCTCCATCACAGACATGTCCAGCTTGCTCGGTGTGTTGCTACAAGTCATACAACATTATTTGTAATGCATTTCTTAATTGTTAATATCCCTACCCCTTACGAATTACTGCTTTTCAGAAATGAACAGTTTCCACTCTGATCAAGACACTTGTACCTAGCGCAGACTGTAATTAATAACAGCTAAACATGCATAGTGTCTGCTAAATAGCACTGACAAGTTAACTTTTTATACAAACATTTTAACCATATTTGCTTGAATAAAATTCAATTAAACAGTCATGTCAATAAGAAATGTTGATTTCAATACATTTTAGTTTTTTTTTATTTATCTAATAACTAACGTTGTTGACATATTTAAGTATTATCAAAAATCCTACAAGTTTTACTTTCTTTAGTCTAATTCTCTAAGAAATTGATAATGGTAAATGTTGAGTTTAGCTTCATTTCACCTTTCGCTTAGTGCAGCAACTGAAATCTGACACTGACAGGGACCTGACTCTTGGAATCAGGAGTCCACATCTAAAGAGATACAAAAGAGTCAGTGACGAAGAAGTAGAAAGACAAACTCTTTGCATTGTTTCAATATCAGAGACGTCTGGACTACAGTAGCCATCCAGTGCAAAGCAAATGAAGAGTTTTTCTCGTTGTCCCGACAAGCTTTTATCTGCTTTCAGGACAAGATTTATGAAAAGAACAAAATCAAAATATAATATGAGGTCTATTCAGTTTAAAAATGGCAGAACAATGTTCATGATCAAGAAAAGAGTCAACGTCCAAGCATTGTGACTGACGATCTGGTTGCCAAAGTTGAGGAATTGTCTGGAAACTTTGTTGGCAAGGAAGATCATGGCAACAGTTGTCTGGGACAGGCAAGGTGTTCTTATTAATTTTCTTGATTGTGGTGCAAAAATAAACTGGGCGGCACTGCCAAACATTTCAAAACCTTAGGAGAACTATCCAAAACAAGTGCTGAGGAAAATTGTCATCCAAAATTTTGCTTTTGTATGACAAAGCCCGACCTCACATGGAAAACCGTACTCAAGAACTTTTGAAATTGTTCAACTAGGAAGTTTTCCTTATTTCCCCTTACAGTCTTGATATCACTTTAAGTGATTTTCACTTGTTCCTGAAAATGTAGACCTAGCTAGCAACACAGCATGTTGACAACGATGAGGAGCTCCAAATATGCACATCACTGAATGGTTGAGATCACAGATGGCAGAATTCCATGGCACAGGAATTTGAAAGCTTATCCACCACTATAATAAGTGTCTGAATTTGTATGGTGATTATGTAGAAAATAAGTATTTTAGTTCCTCTTTCACATGTATACAATGAAATGTTTATCTTGTACTTGGTTATTTTTTAATTCCAAAACGTTCCTAACTTTCTGAATAGCCCTCGTAGTACCATCGAAAACGAAAACACCATTTCTTACAAAGGATTGTCACAATAGTGTTTAATGTGAATATTACTGACCCGCTGATGTAAACATCCGGTCCCTCATCTGGACTCTCCATAGCTTGGTCATCATCTGAGCGTACTCCGGGGGACGAGGGGGGAGTAAAGAACTCACATTCACTGGTGTCTGAAAACAATCATCACAATAATAATATAGTATACATATCAATCAAAGATTGGTTCTAACTCTTCAAACATTTAAGTCAGAGTGTTTTCATGATGAAGTGAAGTCTTAACTCTCCACTGTAACTTGAAACACAAGACAGCAAAACACTGTGTAAATACATCTGTAGTTCTAGAAACATCCGCGAGAGTGTATGGCTGATTTTGCTTGAGAAACGTTGGAAGATGGAAAAGACATTTTTCATACTTCCACATTTAATTTTTTTTTTAGCGATTTTATTAAAAATGTCTTTTCCATTAAAACATACTCACTTCCATCAAGAATACAAACCAGAAAACGTTGGAAGCCACAAACTTGTGATACAGTATCGATCCGTTTTTAAAACAAAACAAACAAATGACCAGCTCGCCTGGAGTTGCTCATTTTTTACACCTATAGAAGTGTCATCTATTTCAGTCACCTGTTACTAGTGATATTCGTGTCTGTTGTTTATGAGTGTTTCTTTTGGTAACATGCTACATTTTTTATTGTTGAACCAAGTTGATATGGTTTTACATTATTGTTTTTAGTTCTGATTTTGCTTTGTGTGTGGAATTATTAGAGCCCAGTTGATCCGAATTTTAACAATTTATCAATGAATACATCATTTTTAAATGATACACAAATTCAAGATTTAGATGGTGAAGTAAAAGGGCAAGAGGCATTCTTATATGAATTACAGTGAAAGTGACCAAGAAATAGACAATGTTGGGCCTGTGACAAAAATAAAAAATGATAAGTATACTTGTTTTTTAAAGAAAAGTGCTAAAGGATCAACTTAACACGTCAGGAAAAAAGAATTTTTGTTAAGTAAACATTTATTTTTTTAAGTGAAACTACTGACTCGGGTTTCCCAGCTGGTGGATAAATTTGTAATCACTGTATAAATAAATTTCTTTATTGCCGTAATAACAATTTTTACAACATTGCATGGCATGTGTCAAGTCGTGTAGGTATTTAAATAAAATAATATTGTAATGTTTTACAAAGTTATATGTAAAACTAAACAAATAAAAGAAAGCACTTAAAATTTTAATTCTCAAATAAAACAAAACTTAAATAGAGAGAACATTATGGTTTATCGTGTAGGCCTAAAGTCTGGCACCCCCCACTCAACGGTTGTACCAACTAACCTCCCCGGTCCACGAACTCGCCGACGGAGTAAAAGGCCCCTTGCACCAATAGGTTCCTTAGCTTCCTCTTAAACAGTGGTTGCCCATTTTCAGCCTGTAGCTCAAGAGGCAATTTGTTGATAAGTTTGGCCCCGACCTCAGATGGCAGGGCTTCGAAAGCCCGGAGCCTGTGCTGCGCTGGTCTTAATGCATCCCTCCCTCTAGTGTTGTAGTCATGGACGTCTCTGCCCCGCGTTACTTCACATTTGTAACGACAGTCTCGTACATGTAGAGGGATGGGAGCGTTAACAAATCGAGACTTTTGAAGTGCTCCCTGCAGGATTCTCTCATTCCTATTTTCGAGATTATTCGGATTGCTTTCTTCTGCAGGACAAAGCACCTTTGGAAGTGGGTGTTTGCGCATCCTCCCCACAACGTTATGCCATAAGACATGTGTGGGTATAGATGTGGTTTAATGTAAATGAGACATGATAACATTAAGTAGTCAAAATTTTTAATTTACTCTGCTATAATTAGCTGTTATATTGTTGTGCACAATCTTATTGAGATCATTTTAGACATTGAAAATATGTTCGTTCAAGTATACTGAATTACTCCAGAACATGTTTATTGAAAAAAACACTGACATTGACAGCCATTTTTCATTTTTAGTTGAGATTGTATCGAAATTTTATGTACAATAATTTTGGCCGTCGCAAACCTGTTAAAAAATAAAATAATATTAAACAAAAGTTTTTTTATCTATCTATAGCAATTCATTACTCACTTTTGTCAGACATTGTCATTTAAAATATTGAACTAGTAATAAATTATCTTAAGAGTCATTTGTACTTGGTTATCACTTTATCAAGAAAGAGCAATATAACCAAAATCAGATAATAAATTTGATATTTATCAACAAAGATAAATATTATGCAGGCAAAACCATACAATAAGAATGACCAAATCACTGAATACCAAACCAAACTCTACCACGTCTAATTATTCTGGTACAATGATACACGTAAGTTGTTACGCCAAAGTACCTGAAGTGTCAGACTCCTCCCCTGAGCTGTCAGCTGGAGCAACACCTGGCCTCTCCTCCGTCACTTTACAAGGGCCAACTTCATCTGCAAAAAAAGTTTCAATAATTTCACTGACTCTACTCGAACCATGAGTGAAACAGTACTCACTAAGCACTGTAATGAGTGAACTTATTGACAGTAGTTATGTCAATAAGTTTCTTTACACACGCACACGCACACGCACGCGCACACACACACACACACACATATAATATATATAAAACATTACATTGTTTTTCAAGAGTTCTAGTAAACATAAGTTACTACTCAGTATCAAATGTACAAGTATTGGTGTAAATACTATTTTACTGTGCTATAATGAAAAAAAAAAAAAAACAGGAGAGCTACGCCATCTTTAGTAGTCTGGACAAGGGTGGTCAATTTCCAGAAGGACCTTATAGATTGCTTTCTGCGGTTTGTAGAACTATTGAAATTCTAAACTGGTTGGCCTCATAGTATACTTCCAGGGTGTACAAAACGCCCTTGAAGCTTAAGTGCATGATAGAAGACATGCAAATAATAATGATACAAAAGTAATTTAGTGGGTACATGTTTGTGAGCCTAGGCAGTAAGTTAGTTGTCTTTGCATAATGTAAACAATTTTAGATAAGTGTTGGATTATTTCTGACTTTTAGACATTTCTGTACTATTTGTACTTAATTTAAATACAACTAAAATATGTTATTACGAGGTCTGTCCAAAAAGTATCCAACCGCCGACCAGTAGGCAGCCGCGGCGTAACCGACCTGCTCGAACCGGTTATTGGAGGGAAGGGGCGAGCCTACTCCTTTCCATATTAGGCATTGAATAAGATCCGGTCACTCAGTGAGTCACAGCGCTCTGTTCCGTACAGTACTGCCGTGTGTGTGTGTGTGTCGCACTTCAATATGACTGAACATGTTGAGGAGCGCATTTGCATGAAATTTTGCCAAAAACTTGACCATTTAGCATCAGAGACGATTACTATGATACGGAAAGTTTACGGTGACGTGTCTATGGGCGATACACAAATAAAAGAGTGGTTTAGGCGGTTTAAAAATGGCCGCATATCAGTGGAGAGTGATGACCGATCTGGCAGGCCTTGAACGGCCAGAAACACTGATAATGTTGAACGTGTTCGTGCAGCAATTAATGAAAACCGTCGATTGACTGTCCAAGAGCTGAAAGAAGATTTAGGAATACCAAAATCGTCAGTTTGTAACATTTTACACAAAGATTTGAAAATGAACCGTGTTTCTGCAAAATTTTCCGTGACTGGATCCTGCACCACGAAAATGCGCTAGCTCATTTCTCAAATCTTATTCAGCGTTTTTTGGTCAAACACGACATCAACCAACTACGACAGCCTCCCTACAGTCCTGACATAGCCCCCAGAAGTCACAGGGGGCTATGTCAGGACTGTAGGGAGGCTATTTCCGAAATTAAAAATTCCTTTGAAAGGAAAAAGATTTGACAATGTTGAACAAATAAAACAAAATGCGACGAAGGACCTGTTAGCCATTCCACAAAATGAATTTAAGGAGTGTTTCCGGAAGTGGGAGATGCTTTGGAATAAGGTAGTGGCTTGTAGAGGGGAGTACTTTAAAGGGGACCAGATTGCCGTTGCCGCCGAGTAACGTCAGTTCATGCCAGACGTCACGGTCGGATACTTTTCGGACACACCTCGTATATACGCATTAGCAGGAGAAACTCTTGTACAGGTAAGAGGTTTAGTTCTTGGAAACCCCCACATAGAAGGATTAAATATGAGAGTTAAATTATGACAATAAAAAATCTGAATATTTGTTAGTAAAAATTGTAAAACAAAATAAAAAACTTACAAAACTCATCATCCTCGAATTTAAGTTTCTTGTGCGCAAGTTTCCTGCGAGAGTGCCTGTTGGTGGGGAATGTGCAAGAGCAAGAGTCAGCGAGCGCCCACACGTCTGCACACGTCTGCTCGCAGGTGAGGGGAGGCTGTGGTTGCTGCACTCCAGTCTCCAGTGCCGTCAGTATACTGCGGGCCACACAGATCACGGTGCCGTGCAGGTACTGGCGACCACGACGATCCAGCCTAGGACGCCGCCAGTATGGTGAGTCCCCAACCTCCTCCTCTTCCTCTGACGAGTAACAATCCTCAGTTTTCCTGAACAGAAAAAAATATCTTTAGCTTCTAGATAAAAAAAAACAATTAAGATTTAAAGGATCCAATTTGTAGAATAACGAGTAACAGATCTAGTGAGATCCTTTTTGGTGTAATCTTTGACAGATAGAGGTGACAACAAGTTTTATACTTTAAGTAAAGCGACTGTTGTCAAATTGGCAAAGCTAGTGTGCTCAAAATGTTATTTTTAGACTTGTCAATGAGTCTAATAAAAACTATTAAAAGAAAGAGGTTATGTATGAGAATGAGAGAAAGTAGGTACCACATGCATGATAACATACTTTTTCTGCAAACCTTGTAAAGGCCAAAATTAATAGTGAACATATCAAAAGAAAAGTACGTAAAGACGAAAAAGGTACAATACAAAGGACACTTGGATGGATCTAATGAACTCTGATTACAAGGTTTGTTATTTCACCTACAGGGTGTTCATTTGAAAACTTCAAACTCGTATTAAAAGATTTATAGCCCAAGTATCAAAATTCTGTAAACGGAAGTGTATAGTATGAATTGGGGGAAAAAGACAAATTTGTTTGAAATGGCAACTAAGTCCTTGTGACACCTCAAATTGAAGCTCATAAAAATGCTGTAATTTGGTAAAAAAAAATGGAATCAGCCAAGCCATTTGGTATCAGCAGCCAATGATGTAATTTCTGACACAACAATTATTAGTCTAGAAACTACTGTACTACTGCTAATAACAATTGACTGAATACTATTGTAAATCCTTTGTAAATTCCAAATAAAATGTTCAAATTGGTAGCCATTGTTGTTCAAGCTAAAAAATAACCTATCTTCAAACTCTTCCTAACCTTTCTAAAAGTTTCTCTGGTTAAGCGTCTGCACTAAGCAGTGATCCTGCTTTTCAAGTCTTGGACACAAGCGGGATGTGTTTGAAAAACTACTGATTTCAAGTGACCCCACAAAAAAGTCTAAAAGTCACTGATGGAGTAAGAAGATTAAATTAACTGAGAAATTAACTGCAAAGTGACAGAGTTGAACTTATTTTTCAGTATTCGACTTTAGTTTTAATTATTTTTTTGTATTTATTTTTAATTATAGTTTAACGCAAGTGACTTTTTTTTCTTATACAAGAACATAAGAGAAGAAATAGCTACTGATAAGTAAAATGTGAGGAGTGCATGATGAGTCAGTTCTGAGAAACAGACATATTAGTGACCAATTCGGTTGCTCCTGCTTGATCTGATTACTTTAACTGGAAAGAGCCTGTTATTTCTCTTAAGTCTGGATACCCTCTGTTAATATTGTAACGGTTCACAGTAGAAAAAATAAACTCTGCACACCTTTGACATAATATTAAGTACTTTTTAGGCAAAATTACCACTTCGTTCACTAATCCAAAGTAGGAGATTTTATGTGTAAATGAAAAATTTCAAATAACATGCCGCATTATAATGAGTGACCACTCATTTTAAAGATTGAGACCATAAAAGAAAACATTGTTCTTTACCGCCATCACTGTGTTAAGCCAATATGAACAAATTACACTGTTAACCCTTTTAGGACCAGACCAAAATTTGACATGTGCAAAGAACATTTTTGCGTTTTTCTGGCCATGCTCCAAGAACTGTGCATATTAAAAATGTGCGATTTTTCAAGCGTTTGAGAGAAAAATCATATCTTCAGAACTAATTACTGTACAGATTTGTTTTTAGGCTTAAAATGTTTATAATTAAATTGTTCATTGTGAAAAAATAAATTTAAGTCATTATATAGCAAAAAACAATTTGATTTATCTGTTTATCAAATAAAAAAAAAGAAAAAAAAATTAAAAAAATTGAGTTTGATCTTCAATAACTACCAAAAATAAGAATAAATTATCCGTGGGAAATGGTATTTATTAGTTCTACATATAATTCTCTATAACTGTACAAAATTTGAAAGCCCTGGAATAAAAAATAAAAAGTTTGTAAATGAATTAAATTTTTCTGTAACACTGGTTAAAACACACTTTTCAGCATTAGCCTAACATACAAAACCTTACAGGCTACTAAGGATATTATTCGGTACTTTGGGATTATACCGACCACACCATTATGAAGAACACAAAAATATACATTTATAGAAACAAACTTGATAGAAAGAAAAAACAACTCTTTAATTACAAAATTACAAACTTCCGATTATCAATTGTTAATGGGGTCAGATTCCGTTATATGCCCCCAACGATTAAACTTTTTTCAATGAACTTAGAACGTTTTAAAACGATGTAGTTGAGTAATATAACTAACATTCCATCAATCAACAAGCATTTCCAGGTATTGTGATCAGTATTGTTGTCGCTGTTATCTTATCTTTCTCGAGAATCCCGATTACGGCAGGCCGCGCGGCATCACATGATTATTTAAGTTTTTTGCACGGTACATAAAAACTAGTTTTGTGTGTTTTTTTCAATAAAGAGTTTAGTTTTTGTTTGGTAATGTTTGTTTTTGTTGAATTTTTGTGTTTGTAGAAATGTAGGGGTAAAACACGGAAGTACAACAAAGCGATGCACCAGTTGAACAGGCGGCGAGACTTTGTAATCACGTTATCTACTAGACCGCTCGACTTTGACCTCTGTCTGAGGATGGGGAGGGGTTTGCAATAAGACAATTCCTGTTTTATATTGACGAAATATTGTTCTACGCTAATCTAGTAATCAGTAGAAGCAAAATGTCAAATAACGATTCATGTCTGGGTGTGGTAGGTATAATCCCAAAGTACCCTGACAACATTAAGATGCAACATGGCCGTAAAATATTTTTTTTTCACCAAGCTGATAATTCCAAAGACGTTTAAAATTTGATATCATAGTAAGAAACATACAGGGAATAAAAAATAGTATATTTATTCCATATAGAAGATTAATATATATCTCTTAAAAAATATGAAAAGTCCGCCGGCGATAAATCAGACGGCTAGTCTTTTTCGCATAGTACGCCGCCGGCGATAAATCAGACGACTGGTCCTTTTCGCATAGTACGCCGCCGGCGATAAATCAGACGGTTGGTCCTTAAAGGGTTAATGATACATGGTAATGGTGATTGAATTCGATCATACAATGAAGTGAGATATTTATTTAATAAAACATTTCATAATAAAAACTCTATATCAAAATTTGGTGTTAAAAAGACAATAATACGTTTTAAGAACTTGACTCCATGAAGAATCTGCCTAAATCAGTAAGACAGAGATCGTCAAGTCACTTTTACACAATAATAGGAGACCGTACCTACTGATGATGGAGTTCAGGGAGTGAGTAACCCAGGATACATCTGAGGGGTCCATCCTGGCTGCTACTGCTTGGCCCAACCTTGAGTGTAACCGGTGAAAGTCTAGTTGAGAAAACCGGTTGTCACTCTTACACGATGACACCAGCACATTTAAATGCTTCATTTCTGCCCATAGGAACTCTGCATCTCCATCCCCCAGCTGAAAACCATCTGCTATCCTTTTGGCAAACACCTGTAAAATAATTACTATTATTACTATCACTTGTTAAATATTTCTTTGTTGTACGTATTTGATAGATAGGTAATATCAAATTCTACTATTTAACCTCTTAATCAGAATCACCTTTAACATATGATCAGATAATTAGGTGATGAAAATACATAGTTAATAAACATTTAACTCACAGATCTAACAAATTCAAAGTACAACCATATTAAGAGCCAATTCAGACAATAAGCTTTCTTTAGGACTACAGTATTAACCTGTTTTTTATTTATTTTTTTAAGGGAAGGAATTAGAAAGTTTTCAAGAGTAATCCTTGGAGTGCTAATCAAACTATTAACATTAATAAATAAAATGTAATAAATTCAATTATATACTGTTTTAATTAAGGATAACCTACTTTACAGAACCATAAAAGAACAATATTCAAAGGACTGCTGCTGAAAAATAAAGCTTTTCCTCCTTTTTCTGCATGTTATTCTACAAGCAATTGGGTGCATGTGAACCGTATCATTATAGCCTTAAATGTAATTCTACTCACCTGACAAGACTTCTCCATGTACAGATGGGGACTGGTAACGTGAGATGGGATAGTATCTTCGGTGTGTCTGACATCACCGTTGTGGTGGGCTGGTTGGCGAGAAGGCGGTGGGTGACGTGAGGGGGGCTTGCCCCCGCCACTACTCAGTCTACATGCTCTCAAGGCACTGCACAGTTCCGCCATGGGACTCTCTGGTGTCACCCCGTTCATAGGAGCCGTTGACAGGGATGTTGACTTGTTACTAGGTGACGGGCTGGGGTCATTTCCTTCACTTGCCTGCAAATGGATGAATGAATAGTATACCACTCTTAAAGATACCTAGACAAGATGGCGCGCGAAAAAGACGACGGCAAGTGTCAGTTATGTAAAAAAGTCGGTAAAAATAACTTGTACTGGATTAAATGTTCTGGAAAGTGTAATAAATGGTTTCATGCTAACTGTATTAACTTTGATCAAAAAGAAATCGACAGTTTTGAAGCGATTACAGAAAAAATTCGCTGGTTCTGTGTGGAGTGCGAGCTATGGCTTCAAGACACGAAAGCTGCAGCAAACAACGAAAGTTGCTACTCTAAATGTAACTGTAGTGTTCAGATTAAAGTGATTCTAGATGAGTTGACGAAAGTTTCTGATAATCAATTAGCTATGAGTAATATTATCAAAAATGTGGAACAAGAAAACAACAGGATAAAGGGTATTATAGCTAACCAAACATCGCTTTTGGAAGAAGTGTTAGATCAACCTAAGTATGTTTCACGTGAGTATACCAGTGCTGATAATACTTCAAGAACTGACTTAAGCTCATTAAAGGCTTATGAAACAACAAATACAAAGGTAACTGTACAGAAAACCAATCCCGAAGACTACCCTACTAACCTAGCTGTTGACCCGGGTCATAGGTCTGGCCCAAGTGTAAATAATGACTCCCAGCAGAGTTTCGCCTCTGTGGTTAAAAGAACTGACAATCAACCTCATAAGGCTGACAAAGGAACATGGCAACAACGCCAGGGAAAGATAAGTGCATCAAACAACAGTAGGCCTAGGCCTACCGTTAACAAGCCAACCGTTGATCGGAGGAGAACAAATTTTATCACTGGAACTTTAGAAAGTGAGCATAGCCTAAAAACTACTGGTAAGAAAATTTTTTTATTAGTTTCAAGACTGAGTCCAGAAACTGAGTGTGGTGATTTGAAGAACTTTTTAAATGACAAAAAGAAAGCGGATTATGTAGTTGAAAAACTAACCTCGAAATACCCTGACCAGTATTCGTCATTCAAGGTAGGCCTACCCTTAACTATACTAAATGATGTCTACTCGCCTAGTTTTTGGCCTAATGAAGTCTTTGTTTCAAGATTTAGGCTTAAGCCTAATTATTTAAACAAGCAGCATTCATCTTCAAACACTAAAACTTTAACTTCAGTGACTACTTTATCTGACAAGCCTAATTGTTATTTTTTGGAGCAAATCGAAGATCCCCCCCCAGAAAGACTAGAGACGGGTTTTCACTTAGTGCCTAAAACTAATCCAGGATCAAATTACAATACAAATAACCAACTTGACGCAACTAAAAATAGGCCTACGCCTAACTTAAGTGATGTTTCTTTATATCATTTGAACATTCAGTCTGTTAAAAATAAATTGCTTGAATTGGAGCTCTTTCTGCAGAATATTCAATGTGACATTCTTTGCCTAAACGAACATTGGTGCTCACAGGAAGAGTTACATTTTTATGTTCCTTCAGGATACAAGTTAATTACAAGTTTTACCAGATCTTTCATGAAACATGGTGGAGTATCCATTTATGTGGCAACTAACTTTACTTTTGATTTTCTTTGCATTAATGTCAAGGATTTATGTGAGGAGCAACAATTTGAAGCTGCGGCGGTGGCATTCCCAGACCTTAATCTGATTGTGGTTGCAGTGTACCGTGCCCCAAACTCTGACATAAATATTTTTACTGACAAACTTGAAAAATGTATTTTATTTATTAATAAGTCTTATAAGTACAAAAACAGCAAAGTTGTAATTGCTGGAGACATTAATATTAACCCTAGGAACAGTGATCTTAAGATTAGAGGGTTCTTAGATAGGCTAAGGTCTTATGACTTTTTTTGTTTAAATTTTGAGCCTACCAGACATAACTCTTGTTTGGACAATATAATTACTAATTTTCACTATGAAGATGTAGACTGTAAGGTAACACAGCCTCATCTATCAGATCATTTGGGATTAATATTAAGTATTAAGCCTAAGGACTGCTTGTCCTTCAAAAGAAGGCACTAAGAGTTATGTCTAAGGTAGATTCAAGGAGGACATGTAAAGACTTGTTTGTTAAGTATGACATAATGACTATTTATGCTATGTATATTTTCCAGGTAGCTGTACTTGTAAAAGAAGATGAAGTCTATACAATGTTAGGCTCTAATATACACAATCACAACACAAGGCAGAGATCTGATTTTTACAGACTGAGGCAAAATTACTCTTGAACTGAAAACAGCCCCTTTATTAAGGGAGCAATTTTTTATAACAGGCTTCCCAATCATCTGAAACAATATTAACGGGGCAAAATTTTAAAACAGGACTGAAAAAGTGGCTAATAAGTAAAGCACCATATTCTTTAAATGATTTGGTCTGAACTTCAAAATTGTGTAGGTAAAGTAGGCTTCATTATTAATTTATTTTAGATCCTAGCTCAATTATTTGCATGTGCTATTTTGCATCTGCATGTGCTATTTTGCATCTGCATGTACGATATTGCATGTTTTATTTTATTTCATGTATTATGTTAATGATTTGCTTGTTTAGCTTGTATTATAGGCTATTGTATGCATATGTATTTATAATTATAATTGACTGCTTGTTTGACTATGTCTATGCATGTATTATGTTTCAGACAATAAATGAAAAAAAAAAAAAAAAAAAAAAAAAAAAAAAAAACTAGGCATCATGGTGGTACTGGTACTGACAGTGCAAAGGGACTGAATAGTGAGAATAAATCTTTTAGGCTACTGAATGATTCCACTGTAAATAGTTTTAAGGTCATGCTCAATAATATTAATTGGTTAGATTTGCTATTGCCTTACAATTTGGTTGAAGATGCATTTGATTGTTTCATGGAAACTTTAAAATACTATTTTGATATTTGCTGTCCAATTAAAACTAAGCCTACGCAGCCTAATGATGTACCGGTAACTGGTGTAATGTCTCATAGTGTAGATAAGAAATGGTATACTGTTGAGTTGAAAAATATTAGATCAATAATGTTAATATATTACAATAAGTCCCTTGTTAATCCTAACTACAAAATCAGTTACTTGAGGTTAAAGCAAATTTACAGGTCTCAAGTTAAGATAGCAAAAAAACAGGCAAATGAAAACTATATTATGAATGCTACAAATAAATGTAAAGCAGCTTGGCATATCATTAACTCTGAGTGTGGAAGGCTGTCTAATTCAACAAATAAGTATGATAGGCCTATACCTATTTCTGTCAATGCTTTGAATACTCATTTTATAAATGTAGGAAGTAGGCCTAATGTTAACAGTACTACAAGTCATGATAATGTCTCTGATCCTATTGATATATTATTGTCAACATGGAATGCACCTCCTCCAAATTTTTTTAAATGGAAAGAAGTTACTGTAGATCATGTAAATAAAATTGTAAATAGTTTAAGTAATTCTAAAGCTCAGGATGTCTATGGTATGTCTAATTTTGGTCTAAAAAAGATTGTTTCTAGCATAGTAGATCCTCTAACTCTCCTGATTAATTGGGTTCTACATGAAGGTACCTACCCTAAGTGTTTAAAAATAACAGTTACAGTACCAGTTTATAAGAAAGGTGATAGGCAGGATGCTAATAGCTATTGACCTATTTCGCTCATTCCTGTAATATCTAAGGTGATTGAAAGTGCAATAAAAAGTCAACTAGAGTGTTATTTTGAAGTCAAAAAAATGTTATCCCCATCTCAATGTGGGTTTAGGAAAAACCTTTCTACTATTAAGGCTGTGGAAGATGTTATATCACATGTAATGAGTGGTTTTGAGGCTAAAAAAGAAACATCTGCTGTGCTATTAGACCTAAGTAAAGCTTTTGATGTTGTTCCTCATAATGTTCTTATTAAAAAACTACAATCTTATAACATTAAGGGAAAAGAATTATTGTTAATTGAGACATATCTGACTGATAGATATCAATTTGTAAAAATTTCTGAAGAAAAATCTGATGTTTTAAGAGTTTTAAGTGGGGTACCTCAGGGCTCTGTCCTAGGCCCTTTTCTGTTTGTGATATTTGTCAATGATCTACCTGCTTTTATCCCTGATAAATGTATTTTATATGCAGATGACACGACACTGTTAACTTCAAGCGCTAATTCTGAAACTAACTGTGTTGTTAAAAACTATATGGTTGAGAGATCTAACCTATGGTTCTGTGCCAATCAATTGTCTGTAAATAGTAGTAAAACAGAGGAAATTGTATTTAGTTTATGTAACTTAGATGATAAGACTGTGAAATTGTTAGGAATTACATTAGACTGTAAATTGGGCTGGCATCATCACACAAGTAACTTGTGTACTCGCTTATCTAGAGTAGTTTTCCTACTAAGTAAGCTAAAACAGTACACAAATGACAGTTTAGTCATAAATGCATACTATGCCTTTTTCCACTCGCACATATTGTATGGCCTAATCCTGTGGGGAAACGCCCCTGGTGCAAAGGAGGTTTTTAAATAGCAAAAGCGAGCAATCAGATGTGTTTCAGGTATTGGCTTTCTGGATAGCTGTAGATCACATTTTACAGAGCTAGGCATACTTACTGTTCCCTCAATGTATATTCTCCAATGTCTGATCTATGTTAAAGAACATTTGGATGAATATAACCTAAGAGGTAGTTGCCATGAGCATAACACTAGAAATAAGGGCCTAATTGATTGTAAATATGTTAGACTAAGTAAAACACAACACAGTTATGGTTACATTGGGGTCAAACTGTTTAATAAGTTACCATTAGCTGCTAGGAATGTTACTGTACATAATTTTAAAAAAGTTTTACAAAATTGGTTAAAAATTAAAGCCTTTTATTGTGTTGAGGACTGGAAAACTGCTGACATGAGTGACCTTAAGTTTTAACAATTGTACATAGCCTACCATTCTAGTCTAATATTTTATATGTTTTATGTTGTAGGCCTTAAATATATTTATATTTAAATTTTTAG
The DNA here is from genome assembly GCF_021130785.1 of Homalodisca vitripennis. Classification (NCBI taxonomy): domain Eukaryota; kingdom Metazoa; phylum Arthropoda; class Insecta; order Hemiptera; family Cicadellidae; genus Homalodisca; species Homalodisca vitripennis. The sequence goes on along the minus strand of NC_060209.1, from coordinate 179,672,446 downwards.
CATAGAGTATATTTTATGTTCCTATTTGACAATGTCTATTACAATGTTGTATGTTGTTTAATGACAATAAAGAATTGATTGATTGATTGATTGATTGAAATTTAGCTTTTTAAACAAGCATTTTTAGTAATATTACTTTTCCTTTTTATCTGTTAAATAAAAAGTCTACAACCCTCATAATAGTCAGGATATAACAACTGCTTCAAACATGGATATCAGATTTCCCATTTGCGTTAGTATCCATAAATGAAACCTGTCAATAGTGCTAAAATTGTTGATAACCAAATACGAAAAGGTTCAAACAAGTGTGAAATACGATCTAGCACGTGGTGTGTTCTATACATGCAGCCATGGAAGCTGTGTGATAAATACAAACTGATTCTGAGCAACTACCCACAAATTGCTAACATAGTAAATCCTTTTACTCAGGTTTCAATTTTATTGGTCTGTGTACTTATAAAGTTTATCTCTTGACATAAACACGTCAATACTTTTGTATTGAAAACAAGCCACTGACTCGTTATTTAGTCTAGCACCATTATTACAATCTTTGACTAATCTGGTCTCTAATTAGAAGAGAAACTGTGGAATATATATATATATATATATATATATATATCACATATATATATATATATATATATATATATATATATATATGATATATGTTACATATATTATATATATATTACATATATACCTATATATATATATATATATATATATATATATATATATATATATTGTATATATTACATATATACCTATATATATATATAATATATATATATATATATATATATATGATATATGATATATGTTACATATATTATATATATTGTATATATTACATATATACCTATATATATATATATATATATATATATCAATACCTAATTTACTATAAATAGTATGAATCATTTATACACTATTCAGTGTTTGTAGATAAATAAGATCTACATTTTTTCTGGGATATGAAATATCAGAGGTAATTACTTCGTAGTAATCTGCATAAATACAAATTGAATTGCTTGTATCTATTTACAACATTGATTATATAACTTAAGCCAGTGTAATTTTAGACAAAATTAGCATCGCTCACTCAGTACACTTTGATAGTCCTCAATATTTTACCAGTCCAGTCAGAGAAGGACAACACTAATTTTAAATCTTCAGCTTGTCAGGCCTACAGTTTTATAAACGACATTGAATTTGAATGACATGTCTGGCACTGACAGTGATGTATCAGTGACTAACAATATGGGAAATGGCAATGCTCTCGGCAGAAGTTACGCTACCAACGCCTTAACTACGAAGTTAAGTGTTGTGCCTCTTAAAATGTGCCATGACAAATAAATAATACTAGCAATGATAAACATCGTCTTGTAAAAACAATTATTTTAATATTTTATTGAATGTGTACAAATTCCAAAAACATCAAAAAAAGTATTTTAGCCTGTAGGCCAAATAGGCTATGCTATCAATTTAAAATTTCTTTTCCATCAACTATACATAGCAAAACTCATTCTGGCATAGTCTGAAGAAAGGTATAATTATTATTCAAGGCCAGTTGTTATCTTGAAATATTAAATTGAACGTGCAATGTAGTGAAGAATTATTACATATTATGATACTAAAATAGAGAAATGAAATAATTTAAGAGTAAACTCACACTCTTAAAACGCTTGCGAAGGTAATCTTCCAGCAGTTGAAGGCCTTCTGGTGAGTTGAGATCAATGTAAGTGTCAAGGAATGGCCAGTACTCCTTCCATGCCACTTTCCACTCCTGGGCCAGCTCCCTTAAAAACAGAAAAAATATTAGAATTAAGAGATATCAATGATTTACATGTATATTTTATACATGTACTTCTTATTCTGTCCAATCTCAAATAAGCAATCAGTTATATTAAAAATTGGATCTTATCCTCCAATATATTCTAATATATATTACAAGATCCTTCGTGTTAATGCAACCTTAATCAGATGTTTAAATTTCATCTGACAGGCCTAAGACAAAACAGTCAAGTAATAATGAACCGTCACTTGTAAGCATTTAAACTGTAAAATTCAATGTAAAATAAGTACGATATGGAAAGCTACTATTTTATTTTACAAGAGATGTTTGTTTTCACTAACATTGCACACTAACATTCGGTTTTCCAGTAAACAGTATAAATAATCATAATTTCAAATTTTTTTGTAAGTTTTCAGTTAATGCATCAACATCTAAATTAAAACCTAAATTACTGCATATATCAAATTTAATGCAATAAAAATTATGATGAAAATAAGGATTATCAACATAAAAATTATATTTTGTGAATTTTTATATTTTATTAATTTTATTTACATACAAAATACTAAAATTAGTGTCAAGTGCAGATCCTTGAGTTACAGTCAGGATTTTGAAGAAACAGTCAGTTGACAGCTGGCTTAACAGACACACAGAGACAGAATGATTGTATTTTATGTTAATAATTAAATTTAAATATTTAGTTATTTATATTACAGGGGTTTACATGTTAAGTAGTGTTTTAATGTACAAAGTGTTATTAATACAGATAAATTGTATAAATTTGAGCTCCAAATTACAGACACCAAAACGGACCAACAAATCAGTCAATAATCTTTTCACACCAATCATTGAAACCGATCAGTCGGCCCATTGATCCGAAGGAGCAAACCAGTAATGCAAAGACTGATGGATCAGATCTCAAAGGGTTAAACCGTTTTCATAATTTAATATAAGAAATAGAAAAACTTATACAACATTTACATATACTCTATTTGATCACATCACCTGAATTATAATAGGGTATTACAGACAAAGACTCAGGAAAATGTAAGCAAAACAATTTTCTTCTTAATGATAAAAAAGGTGGATATTTGAGTGTATTTTTTGGATATTTGTTCAATTACCAGAAAACAAAACACCTAAAATGCATTAATCACTGTTTACTGCAAGTATAGTGGAGATAAAATTAAGACTTAACAAAAAGAACATTTCAAACAAAACAAAAACTTGAGCAAAGACCATTTTCTGCTAAAAGTTTAATCAAATTCAGAAGAATTTTAATGTGATCAACAGTTAAAAGGAGTGGCGTTACTCAAAGAATAATAATGGAAGAAAAAAACAACTGGCTACGTGTTGGCTTGTTTAGCTTACTCCTTAGCTTAAATGATCTCCTCGTTCTGTTAAAATGTTACTTAAATCTATTTTTGTTTTGTATAATAATAATTTATAGTTCTGAGCACTGGTAAACTAACCGGCCAACCTTCTCCCAGCCCTTGTCTTGGTCTAAGAGAGGAGGCCTGCGTTGAGCTAGAGGTACTCGAGGAGGTGTCTTCCAACGCCTACGGAACAATTCTGCGGTCTGACGTGGCATGGGGCCTGCCAGCGCCTGGACTTCCATCACAGGACTGATCACATCTCTACACTGCTCCTCCTGTTTTTCACAAACAAAGCCAATATTTCAGCAAAAATTCAAACTTAGTATTTATTTATTGTAAAATTAATCAGTGAAATATTTCACTCATAGTAACAAATTTAGGTGCCATACCACTTTTCAAAAATAAAAAAAATAAAAATTATTATTAATTCATTTATTGTTTTGTAATGCATATAATTCTCTAAATGTTTGTATATTTAGGAAATGTCTAGTTTAGCAATTATACTTTTTGACATTATAAACATAATTGTACTCATAGTAACAAATTTAGCCTTTCGTGTACTATTTGTGGTTTTTACAATATATCTAATTTTTCCTTCTAGGGAACCTGGATAACAGTATATATTTTCTTAAATTAGAAAAAATTAAGAATAAATTGGCTATATCAGATGCTTACATTTATTATATTATCACACTTTACCAGGTACAGTCCCACCACTTTTCAAACAAATTTAAATTTTAATGTTTTTAAACCATAATTATCTCCACATTCTCCTGAAAAATGTATTACACATATACATTTATGGTAATAATGATTTTTTTACAAAATGTTTAAAAAACAGGTACAAAACAGTTTTAGGGTTAAATACAAGGGCTGATCTCTTCCGACCCCGACCATGCTGTGAAACAGCCCATCGAACGATATGATAAAACAATGTGCAGTAATCAGCTGCGCATGTCTTCTAACATCTCATATACTCCTGAGTGTCTAATGTAATGAGTCGATCTGACGAGAAGTGAACATGGCAAAAAGCTCAATGAATGGCAGCAGTATAATCACTTTTCACTATAAAGCTGATTGAGACAATTTTTTTGAAAATTATTGTGACAGGAGGTGAAACATGGGTTCCATATGACATCCTAGAAACAAAACAAATGTCACAACAATAGATGCATTCAAATTCACTAAAACAAAAATTCAAAAAATACTTTCAACAACAACATCATAGGTACCATTTTTTTGGATCCATATGATGTTCTGATTGTGAAATTCTTACAGCCAGGGGCCACAATAAATCCAGAAGGCTATTTTAATACATCACAACAGTTGCGGAGAGTCATTTAGAATAAAAGAGAAATTCTCACTTCTGCAATTGTGCTCCATAACAATGTCCATCCTCACTGTACTACTCTGATGAAATACCTTCTTGATGGGTTTCAATGGGATTTTTTTGATTATCCAGTCTTCTGCTCTGACCTAACGCCGCATGATTTTTATCTGCTCCATGAACTACTGAAGGAAGTGGCTAGGAGGGTAGAGCTTCTAAACAGAGTACACAATCCGAAATGCTTCAAAAACCCATCTAAAGTTACAGCACCAACTTTCTTTTATGAGGGCATTTGAAAGCAACCATATATGTATGGTTTTTTTTAATTTGCAAGCATTATTCTTTTAATTTGATAACACTTAAAAGGTTGGAAAAACAGCACTTTTACATTGATCTGCTTTTATCTTGTTCACTACTGTTTTCTATGCCACCACGCGATCGAATTGATTCTTCTCCAAGTGTGATACATAACATTTGCAAGGGTCTCACATGATGTGCTGCATCAATACTTTGATCTATGATATACAGAAGTGATACAGTCACACATTCACTGCATTTCTGGTGCATAGTACAGTTATACAGCTACACTTTCACTGCATAGTATAGTGATACAGTCACACATTCACTGCAATGCAGTGTATACAGCAAAAGAGTATCTCTAAACTAGAGTAAATTATATAATTTATTAAAGATTGGAATTTTGATACTTACTAAAGGGCTACATGGGGAAAAAGGCTTTCCTACAACTGGCTGTACGGAATTATCAGGAGATCGCAGTACAGGCACATAGAACTGTTCATCTAACATTGCAGAGATTTCCTCTTTCAATCCAGAATCGGCACCAGTCACTCTGCTACATATCACCTGTTAACATTCAAATAAAACTGACTATTCAAAACATTTCTTCTTTAGGTATTATCAAAATTACATAAACGACAAACTCTTATACAGGGTGAATTTTAAATGTTCCCCCTACTTTTTCCACATTTCTTCATATATCAACTCCAAACTACAGCTGATCATTATCACTCAATAGCAAGTACTTCAAGACAAGACAAGAATTTCTTTATTTTCACATTCATCAAGAAGGAAATGGTGTCAAATACATAGTATCTTAAAATTTTTCCCAGGTTTGTTGTCATTAGCTACCTAGGTCTTCACATTCTCTGCGAGTCGGCTCTCCAATTCAAGAATTCTTTTACTGAGTAAAAGGGTCTCTCTTGGAACCAGGAGTGCAGGCTTTTCTTCAACTTCCTTCCTACCATTTTCTTCAGCTCATCAGGGAGATTATTGAAGAATTTTGCTCCAGCATAGGTTGGTTTTGTTTCAGAGAGAGTTAACTTGTGGATCGGCAAAGTCAAGTTATTGGCATGCCTAGTATTGTAAGAGTGAATGTCTTGGTGCTGTTGGACATTATGAGTTGTAGCTACACTCTACACTCACAATACACTCTACAATATAAAGGCTGACTACTGTTTATAACCTCCACTCTTTGAATACCCCTCTTCATTTTTATTAAGTTCATATTTTTACAGCCATCTTGGATCTGCCATATTGGAATTTTTTGTTAATAACTTAAAGGTGGTTTTAATATTATTACAATGTGTTTGTTACACTAAACACAATGCAGCAATCAATTTTTAAATATCTTTATTCGTTCTCAAGATATTTATTGGTACTTTTATCAATACATTTCTTCATAATTAGGCCTACATTACTTCGTGACATTAAAAATTAATATATTAGTTTTCACAATACAAAACAAAGTTTAATTGAAATAATTATCTAAAACAATGAAAGAAATATAATTCAAATTGAAAAAGAATATTATTTTACAATTTATACTTCTACTCTTTGTCACTGCAAAATAATCAAAAAACCTCAATCTCATTTGTGGACAGGACATACTACTCTTAAGAGGTCAGAGGCTATTTTGAACACTTACATAACTGCAGGTAAGGTGTTGATAAGTTATAATTATTGTTATTTAAGAAGTATAAATGTGCTGGTTAAAACTTATTTACTATTTAAGTACTGATATCTCAAGAACATTAAAGATATTAAAAGACGGATTGGGGTATTGTGTTTACATTTTAAAAGTTGTACCTAATTCCAATATGGCGCTCAATCAGTGGCATTCTGGGGTCGATAATTGAATAAATATGAAACAAGCAGTAGGAGTGGGGGCTAATATAAAACTCACCCTGTATAGTTAAGGTAATAATGCTTTATATAAATAAAATGAAAATTAAACCGAATTTCGCAATAAAATTCAAAAAAAAGAAATGCCTCTAGAAGAAAAGATTCCATTAAAATAACACCACGTGTATATTTAACTCACGTGACCATCTAAAATAGAATAAACAGGCATTATAAACCAGACAGAATGTGGAGTAAAAATCTGAAAACAGATTGTTATATTCTGCATACAGGTAATTTGTTTAAAACATTGAACCAGTTTCATATACAAACAAAAATTGCTTAAATTAAATATGTGACACTGGATTACCTACATAAAAAACTGATGATATAATTGATCGCCACAGTGGTATTTTTTGCATAAACAATTTTTTACAAAATTATAACACTGTGGCATTCCAAAAGGGTTAAACTAGAAGGAATTGAATCTTGTAGACTATAACAATAGTTGCAAAATAGTCTTTAATTATCACTGGTATTGTACTGACATCTTTGGCAGTCTGGTGAAATTTGTTGGTGGCTGCCCTGTCACACTGGGGGTAGGCGACAAGTACTTGGACAACCTTCGCAGCACCGAACTTTGCAGCAAAGTGGAGTGGGGTCTCATTGAGAGCCTTGTCCGGAGTGTTGAGATAGAGGTCGAGTAACACTGCACATCGCTGTTGTGTGTCGGTTGTGTCACCGTAGAAATGGAGCATGAACTGTTCACTTCCCACAGTCTGTAGGATGTAGGCACACATCGCTGCGTCACATGCCTTGGCTCCGATGTGCAGGGCATTGTAGCGAGACCCTTCCTGCAATGGTACATGTATAGTTACATTTTATTTTAATTTCTAACATCATAATTATAATATTTTTCTCTTGCCTCTACATCCCTTCCTTGGGTGGACTACAACAAAATTAGTAAGACTGGATTTGTTTGTACAATTGACATTTACAAATAGGGCTGACATCAGACCTATTGAATTAGTCAAGATTGTTTCCAAATTTACTAATTCAAAAGGTACTGATTATTACTGGCTTTCAAATGATGTACTGAAACACACAATGGATTATATTAGAGAGCCATTAGCCTATATTATTTTACAAATGTAAAGTGTATGGATGGATACTTCTCTGATTTATTGAAAATTTTAAAAATTACCCCAGTTTTCAAGAAAGGAGACAAAAAGTTGCCCCAAAATTATTGACCCATCTCGATTATGCTTATTTTATAATAATAATTGAAACTATAATGCACAGGCAACAAAATTACTTTTTTGAAACACATAACTTACTATCTGATTCACAATTTAGCTTTAGAACTGATTGGTCCCTTTACAACTAATGCAGTAGTGGATATAATGAATAATGCCCTTGAAGCTTTAGATAGTAAAGAATCAGTTGGTTTATCTTTTTTTGATCTTAGTAAAGCTTTTGACTGTGTTCCTTTTGATTGTATTCTTACAAAACTGGGTTTCTGCGGCATATCTAAACAATCAATAAAAATCATAGAATCATATTTGATAAACTGGAAACAATATGTAGCTGTTAGGGGAGAGAAATCAGCATTACGTTGTGTCATTAGGAGTTCCTCAAGGCACAGTTCTTGGCCCTTTTCTTTTCATTGTGGTGATGAATTGTACCAAGATGTATTGGGGTACAATTTGTCATATATGCTGATGACTCAACTTTATATAATAGTAATAAAAAGTTAAAAATAGTTATAAACAGTATTGTTGAATTGCATGCCACAATGGAAATAGTTCAATCGAAAACACACAATTCATTTGCCTCAAATAAACTTCTGTGCAATGTAGAAAAGACAAAATATATACTACTTAGTTTAGTTCGTGATACCAACTATAAACGTGAAAAGCTGCTTGGGTTTTTTATTGATTGAAAATTAAATTGGAAGGACCATATCACTAATTTAACAAAATTTCTCGAGAACTTTTTTACTGTGGAAATTGAGAAATTTTATCTCTATTGATTATCTCAGAACTGCCTACTTTGGTGTATTTCAATGTCATGTAGCTCACGGTTTAATATTGTGGTGACATTCTGCGACAGTTTAACAAGTCTTATTGATTAGGAAAAAAGTTATTAGAATAATTTTCCGTGCTGGGCCGCAAGAACACTGTAGACCACTTTTTATAAAGACCAGATTCTTACGGTAACTAATCTATACATAAATACACATATGTATATATATATATATATATATATATAATTTTTACTTTGAATTAATTATCCACCTGTTGTATATACTTTTCTTGAATATTACATTGTGCATCTTTAGTACATAATACATTTTTATTATTTGACACTATATGTTTGTGGACTGAAACAAAAAAGTAGATAAAAACATTTAATTTTAATTTCATCAAGTTTTTCAAGACGCTATGTGATGGAAATGATTAAATTTTTTTGTTTACTATTATTTCCTTTTTATTTTATAAAACTATATAGGATTTCATATTTTAATAATTATTTATATTTGTACAAAGTTTAAGAAATGCTTGTTGTAAGAAACAGCCTAGTGCTTTAAGATAAATTACCAGTAGTTAGAGGATTAAGCCTAAAACAAAATATGTAGGTTAAATACTTTTGTACACACAATTCTCCCAAAAGCATAAAAAATTAAAAAATTTCCGATGTGCATAGTTTTTAGAGCATGGGTAGAAAAAAAAATTTTTTTCTTTACACACATCAGATTTTGGCTTGGTCCTAAAAGAGTTAACTCTAGACGATACCGTAATATTAGTGACAATCAACACATCATCTGAATATGTAGCTAGTAGGTATAAATGAGAGTTCAGTTTCCTAAAAATATACTAGCTTATAATAAATTATATTACAATATTTTCTATACTAATATAAAAAGACAATCTAGTGATCCTTGAACATATTGAAATTAAGTAAACTCCTTGTCACAAAATTTGAGAAATTGCCTGTATATTTGTAGCAATTTTATACCTTTAAATACAAAAATCAAAGTGTTATGGTTGAAGTTGTACAATTTTTTATAAACACCATGTATATCTGTTACTGGCATGAAATATAATACACTTTTACTGCTATGTAATGCCACACAAAGCTCACATTTCACTCACTGACATATCTGTTTGTTTATTTAACCCAGCTGTCAATGGGCTGACAATCTGTTTATCTTCCTATTCCCTATTGCACTGTAATCAATCAGCAACTGTAAGTCTACATGGTGGGAAAATGGTCTTGTCAAAGTATGTTGCCATGCACAACATAACATGTTGCCATGCCTACGAGACAGACTTGTTGAGTAGGTTAATGCATTACTGGTAATCCATCCTTTTTCTATTCTGACCATTATCTTTGTCACACATGTGGATTACTGCTTAATGTGCACGATTTACAATATACATATGTAAACATAAACTAAAAATTTCAAATAAATAATTCGAATTGACTTTGACCTTGATTCATAAAAATATAAACAAAACAATTCTAAAAAGTCCCTACTACTAACACTATATATTTGAAATTTATTTTCTACAACAAATAAATATACATATAATAATAATATAAAAATATAAAGTGACTAAAAAATTGTACAGTAAAAAATAGTTCTAATTCTACCATTTCAGAACCGTTTTTAAGGTTATGTTTTTAAAGATTTTCTATAGTGCATCCTTGGATTCTTACCGTAAGATTTCATGTCCCCCCATCACCAGCACATTTAGGTACTGGAAAGTTTACAAGTACACCTCTTATGTACATTCTATTAACTAACTTAAATTTCCAACTAATAGGAAATCTCTAAGATTGATAACCTTGGAGATTATGAAAATACCCAGTTACTTTTATAACTAACATGTTTAAGCAATTCAAAATTGCTTTATCAAATGCACACAAATAACAATGTCAATTAGTTTTTATCAAAGCAAAAAATTTCATCAGACAGTTAAAACATGAAAAAATGAGACGAGTATAATAAACACAATAATATTGGACACAAGCCAAAGATTCTGAGTTCTGAAAATAGTCTAGACAATTGCTTGTATCTGGCAGCAACAACAAGCTGATAATAAATACCTTACACTTTTAAAAGGGTTCTATTACACTATCTACAAGTTATCAGCATATATAATTATGGTGGTGTAATAAATATACAATGGGAGCTAAATAGTGTACTTTGATTGGCCGTGTAAAAACAATTAAGGCTATAGTCAATTTATAAAAAATATCAACAATCAAGAAATACCAGTGATTTTAAAGATAAAAATACATTATAAATAGGTTTAAAACGTTATATTGCGTGCTAAATTACTGGGACAAAACAATAAAGATATACTGCACGTTTTTATTTAAAAAAAATAAAAAAACACCAATTTATAACACATTTTATAATTTAATTTGTAGACAGTAAATAGTGTGTTTGAACCATATAGCTTCCTATTCAGCTTTCCCTCTACAAACTGAAAGAAACATTGCATTATAATCAATAAGCAACAAAAGAAACGTTAATGGAACATACAATCAATATGAGCAGTGATAATAGAAGTGAATATGGCAGTTGATAGCAGTCAGATGAAAGTTAATGGTAGCTACAGTTAACTAACTGTCTGTATAAGAGTATCTATTAACTTAACTTAAATGGGGATTATGAGATGATTTGTTCCCAAAATAATTTAAATACAATTTATAGTTAAAATAAAATTTTTGGTGTGCACATTTTAAGAGGTATATAAAGCAGTAAACATTTATTCTTTTTTACAAAAGGAAGTATATCATTAACCCATTAAATCAGAAAAATAGTAATGTGCAAATTTTGTCTAGACATAACACTAGTGTTAGCATGTTTGTTTACTACAGGAAATGGTGTTATCAATCAGATGTTTTAATGCCAACTGATAACAGTGTAGTTGTTACTTATAATTAGATTAGAATATTTCTAATTTGTATTGATTTATAAGAGTTAATGAGGATTACCAAGTTAAAAACAGAGTAAGATAAATAATTTTCCTGACTAGGTTTGATAACCAATGTTCTTGAGTTATTTGAATTGTATGGTCCAATGAAAACCTATAATAGAAAAAAAGTTATGTACCAATTAAACTAACACCTTACCAGTATAACAAGTAATCACTTACTTATCCTGCATATCAATAATTTATATTCTACATTAAAAATATTATCAGATTTACTCTCAAGTTTTCCTTATTTCCTGACAAATGTTTAATTTAAATGGAAGATATGTTTCCAAAAAGTCAATATTTCTAAAATTTCGAAAAGTCGATGTTTTTTGATAAGGTATGTTGCATAGTTGCATTGAAAGTTCAATGCACAATGATTGAACAGTTACTTGTTGCTCACATATGTTATATATCTACATGATTAACCAGTAACCCACCAACAGTGTTTCACATCTGTCAGTTCATAAGGTATGTTGCGTAGAAATTTCACTACACAAGGTTAAACAATTATTTGTCACTTACTCATTATATTTCTACACAGTTAACCAGTGACTCACTATGCACTGGTTAAAAAATGTTTAAAAATTCCAATAACACAGTGAACGCATTTTAATATTTACCCAAACTAACTAAAATTATATTAAAATAAACAAATTATAAAAAAGTAGCAGTTACCCAACAGCTTTGAACACAATTTCATTTTGAAAAAAAGACACCATAAGCATATTCTTTTTAAATGGCATCCTAAAAATCCTGAGATAAATGATATTTACTCAAATATATTCCAATCTCTTGTTCCATTTTAGATTTAAGTTTAAAGATGGAGTTCTGAAGTCGGAGACTGAACTTTATATTTTATAAGCATCACTAAAATTACTCGAATTTCTCTCCAAGATTTCACAAAATTTTACTGAATAGGTCTAACAATTTCAGTAACAACTGAAGTATTTTCGGCCAGTGTGGAGATATCGTAAGTCTAAGGGGAGACTAAAGCCGAAGTCCTTAGATTTTCAGTCAACACACTTATGATGTAATAAATATGGAATCTTACAATAGTTGATAAAAGTCCCAGCAAAAACAAACCCAGACAAAGAACATGACATAACATTTGTGTAAAGTAAAACTTATATTGACAGAAAAATAACAATCAACATTTACTATAACCTGTATAAATGTGTATAAATTATTATACTTTTTCACTGTGACAGGTGATTAAAACCACATTTACTATCAGCTGATTAAGCCAAGTGTATAAATAAAATGGATAATGGGGTATTAACCCTTGCAGCACCGTAAGCGCAAAAAAGTGCAAGGAGTGACCATTCTCTAAATGCTGTATGCGCATATAAATGCAAAACGATTATTTGTCTTGTTTTGTGATGGTAGTTCTTAATTAGTCAAGTAGAGTGTGCAGAAAGTATGTTTCAGTAGTTTAGAGATGTAATGCCTATAACGTGACCGCCTCTGTGCTAATCGATCGGTGTTAGACCGGATTTTGTCTCACAGGCATCAGTTTGGTAGTAAAGATGGCAGACAAAATGGTGCAAAATTTTGAAGGTAACTTACAATTATGAAATGGGTTTTTTACAAAGCTAAATCTGTGCACCAATATTTAATATGCTAATATTTCGTAGCAACAGATATGGGAGGCTAAAATGTTTTTAAATTAACAATGTTATTGCGCTAAAATGATCAAAAAATTATAACATAGGATATAACTTACATACTATATAGATGATATCAGCATTTTGTTGGAGGTATAAACCAATGCAGCATTTGCAATAAACAGTAAGAAAATTATAAAGTAAGAGATTGAAGTATTGTAGACTGCAAGTAAGGTTAGACTATGTAATTCAATAAATAAAAGATAACATGAAGTACCTGCATAATGGCAGGGGTGTCCCCGCTGCTGACCAGGTAGCGGGGATTCTCCCAAACTGTTTTCTTGACGAAGTCCAGATCACCAGCCTCGATTGCCTTACGGAACCTCACCATGTCTTGTGGTTTGGGGCCACGGAAAGGGCTGGGCTTCTCCCCCACATCGGCTGGCGAGGTGGGGCACGAGCTCACGCTCTCCGGCCCCAACATCGCAAACTGCATGGCATCAGTCATCGTTCTGAACGCTTTGAACCGGGCCTTCTTGTACTTTTTCACAAGCTTCAGAGCCTCCGACTTGTCCGTAAAGACCACAGTGCCCTCATTATCTGAACAATCAAGATACTTTGTTTAAAGTTTGTTATTGATGATGGAAGGTTTAATAGGAAAACAGGATTTTGAATAAATTGGCATCGTTATAGGTTATAAAAGGGTTATACCTTTTCGTTTCAAGGAATGGAATCTATCCTCTTCGTCACGTGGGGGAGGTAATTATACAAACAAAAATAGCCAACAGAAAGAAGTAAAGAAGGGAAAGAAAAGGGTTCAAACATACCCAAAAGCTGCTTGGAGTCCAGCCATATTAACAATAACAAGAATGTTATTAGTATCCACTGTAGCCTGTGCTAGTGTGATGTGTGATTGTTATCCTCGTACTTGTGATTTGTGCTCCTGACTTGCATCCTGTGCAGTGACAACGCCTGGACTGGACTTTTATTTCTCTTCTTTCTCTTTGTTGTTATTGTATGTATTAATACCTCCCCCACCTGACCAAGAGGATAGATTCCAGTCCTCGAAACGTTGTGTTATACCTTTTATAACCTATAATGATGGCAAATGTGCAAAATTCTGTTTTCACATCAAGGCAACTTTAGTCCACTGAATTTAAAAATAACATATACTTGAATGCTATTGAATCTATTCTGTATATAACAATTCAAAAAATTTAAAATAGACAATAGACAATATTCTTTATTTACATATTCATAGAGAATAGTAACAGCGTCCTTAAAACTAACAATATTAAAATTTGTATACAATAAATTGGTCTTGTTTTTTCCATCAAACATCTCTTTCTAGATATTCTTCAATGGTATAGAAGGGATTTTCTAGCAGCCACTTCTTTACTTCACTCCTGAAAGCCTTTGTGTTACTCTTCTTCAGATCTTCTGGTAAATAGTTCCACAGCTTTATACCCATGTATATGATGGCTTCTCCTCAAACAGGGCAATTCGATACAAAGGAAGATGAAAGTTTTCTGCCCTTCGAGTGTTGTAATGATGGATGTCACGACCTCTTGGTAGTCCGTTATTGTGAACAAAGGTAACTGCTTTCAGAATATAGGGAGCCGTGACCGTCAATATTGATAAGTTGACAAAGAATGGACAACAACTGTCTCTCTGCTATAATAAAATATCTAGACATTTATATATAACGCAAATGAAAGCATCATACACAAATAACAGGTTTATTCTTGATGAGTGAAGGGTTATTGCAATATATTGTAATACATTAATATAACACTTAAACACCTGCAATTACCTATTGGTCTGTTGCATTTCTAAACATTATGTTGTACCATAATTAATAAATAGAGTGCTTCATAAATTAATTTGTAGAAAACAAATATTGATGCATAGTTTTTATAATACTGAATTAGGTACATATATTATTAACCTAGAAACGTTAGTTGCCATTGACATATGAAACAAGATTCCTTATGTCAGCCATATTCATTAGCCAAGTATTACTATGTCCTTAAAACATTGTGAATTAGAAACATTAGAAAATAATGTAAAGTAATAATTGTGCTATAACTAATGTTTTAACTATAAGAATAACTTTGCCAGGATTAAAAGTTAAAATTAGCGTAGATTTGTGTATTTGGGATGAACATTAAAATAATTATAACAGCCTGAAATTTAATATGTGCCTATCGGTTGGCTCAGGTTATGTAACATTCAAATTATATAATAAAGTCAGACTTGTGCATGAATCAGACTGCAGTTTATTTAGTTTAATTTTGGATGATATGACAAGTTCTACTTGAATAGAGTTTGCAGTATTCTGTATCAGCAGATGATAAGAGAGCAACAGGTCATTAACATCTCACATAAAAACTTCCTACACGAGTATAAATTCTCAATTCTCATTATGTCTCATGACACAATTCTCTGTATGTGCTAATTCCAAGTACAGCAATCTTTGTATCTGATTAAATGACAAACAAAACCGTTACTTTGAATTTAATTAAAAATAAAACTCAATAAATTAAGCTTACTGTCTGAGATATTTAATCCAATAACAGTGTTTTAATTCAATAAACATTTCAAATTCAATCTTAACATGTCTTCAGAATATGTCATGTAATTTTATCAGTTTCTTCATGTGATTCGGTTCAAAGAATAAACCAATGTATAGGATGATAAGCCTTTACCTAAAGCCTACTAGATGTATAATAGTTATATTCAACTAAATCAAGAAATGTTGGATAAATAATATTTTTATTTAATCAGGTAAAACTTGTACCATTAGGATTATACAGTAAAACTTAATATTCTTCACCGTACTTAAAATTTTAATGTTATGTCTTTAAAACTTTATTCCAAACATTGTATTTAAACTATTACATGTACTTATTTTTATTTTTACAGCCGATGGTATAATGAGCTTAAGAAGCCCAACATCACACAATGAAAATTTAACAAATCTATATTCTTAATAATTAACAACATTTTTGGGTAGACCAATTAATTCAATTAACCACTTATCAAGGTACAGTCTCGTGACGGTCGACAAGGTACCAAAACGCCGATCACGAGACGGTACTGTGATGACGACATACGTTATTAAATATTTGTTTAAACAATAGTATGGGCTTAAAAAATAAACTTTATATATTAAAATTGAACTAAAGAACATGTATAAATATGTATTAACTCCATAAAAACAATGTGAATTAAGGTATAATACTATACCGTTGCGCTTTTTGCATGTTTGCTAGGATTTGTGTTAGGTGAACACAAATGTCGCATTTTACAAAAATCTATGTAAAATTGAACAAAATTAAGATAAATCAATGAAATAAAAATGTCCACTTAACGAATTGAATTTCCTATAAAACTACACCAAATATCATATATTATAACTATGTTTTATACTAAAAACAAATTTTTGCTTCCAAAATGTACAAAAAATTAAAATGTTTAAAAATTATTCTTGAAATGAGAAAAAAAAATCTTATATACTTCAGAGCTTATAAATTACAGTATATTATAACCTAATTCGTCACCTAAAAAACAATAGCTAAGTCAACCAAATAGCAATAAAATTGAATGTTTTATGAGAGTTTTACTATACCCTTTTTTCATTTAATTGGAATTGTACAAGGAGATTAGGCGCAAGAATATTGAGTGGCTAATGGGTTAAGGAATGAAAATTAATACTAATAAGACAACAGTTTTATCATGTTGTATACAATAACTTGAACAAAAATATTATGGACAGCTAATGTTCCTGCTAACCACTCCAACATTTATAGATACATTTTTCTATACCACAAATTAACTTGAGCAACAACTGTACAGTGAACATATTGAGTACAGTACCAGGATGTTAATAATAAAAAATAATATGGAGGTCTTGATTGGTTCTTGGTTCAATAACCAACCAGGATGTTGTTTCCACATATAGTCTTAGGAAAACATTCAGCCATCCACATATATTTATATGAGGTCACCGAAACAGCTATGTCTATAAAAAAATGGAGATTTAACAACAATTACACAACATGTAGTCTTAGATTCAACAGCAATTGTACAAAAAGTAGTCTTAGTAAAGCAATCAGCCATGCATAGATATTGATGATATGGGGTCACCATATAACAGCTGCCACAGGAAACATGGAAATTCAACAGCAACTATAAAAGTTTTTTTTTACAGACAACATATAAAATTCTTTCTAGACCAACTGTTGAATTTGGTAATACATGCTTAATTTTTATCCTCAGTTTTTTTCATGACTTCATATTTTCCAGTGTAATACTAAAAGAAGTAATTACTTAACACACACCAAATCAAAGTGTTTTATAGCCAAATATCATATGAAATAAGCCATTTATTCACATTGTCAATTCCATGGGAGACAGTAAATTTTAATGGAATCAAATTTTGAATTTACCTTCAGATCACTTTCCTTTTATTGCAGCGTATGGTATCTGACGCTGTCTCAGACTTGACTCTTGGAATCTGGAGTCATGTTCGCCTGAAGAGATCCAAAGAAAGTCGACGAAGAAGAAGCTCAAAACAAAACATTTACATAGTTTCGACATCAGAGACATATATGTGTAGAAAAATCTGTTGCTCCACCGTGCTTAGAGATCGTGTCTATCAAATCGTAGTGCACTCAATTGTGTACCTGAAGAGACAATGAGACTACCACTTAACCTATTTATAGGTGTCTCTGATGTCAAAATGATGTAAATGTTTCGTTTTGAGCTTCTTCTTCGTCGACTTTCTTTGGCTCTCTTCAGACGGACATAACTCCAGATTCCAGAGCTACATTATGTGTTAATGCAATCGTTAATACGTTAAATTAAAACATGAAAAATAAAAAAATATCCATCGATAAAGAAGCTTTGTAATGTTTAAAATGATATAGTAAGTAACTAATGATTACCTTCAACGGAGGGCGGAACATCAGGAGGTAAAAAAACCCCATAATAGACTCCATCTACACTTCCTGGTGACTTCTCTGACCCCTGCTTTGCTGGTGAAGGTCCCATCTATAACATGGATAACATCATTTACCTTTCAATATTAATTAGTACAACAAAACTGTATTTTTAAGATGTAGACTATTTGAGTTATTAATTGTTCCAGTTATTGTTATAAATATTAATTTAAAGAACCTGTCCCCATTATCAGTTGATCTAAGACTAAAGCAGTGATAAAGCTGTCAGAGAAAGATTTCACAAAAGAATGTTCAAAAGAACTTTCAAAATAGGTACTATTTTGATCAATTAAAGATTTACAAAAAAAGTGGTAATAAACAACTGTTATAATGTTCAGAGTATTTAATAAAGTGGGCCAATGAACAACATGGATTGAGCCTGAAAGTTTGAAGCTGGGCTTGAACTTTTTTTGAAAATAATTATTGAATTTCTTGACAGGGCTGAATAAGATAAGTTGGTGGAGTAGTGGACATTTCTAGACAAATTTAAAGTCTCAGATAGTTTTACACTAACTACAAGTACTTGCGTAATTTGGCATAAAGTTTTAAGCTAGTTTCTTGCTAAACAGACTAAATTTTTAAAACTAAATATTGTACTACTGGGATACATATCTGAACCAATACATTTTTGTGCCAGATAATTAGCATTGTTTTAGGTGATATTTTATGACAAAAATTGCAGCTGTTTCTGAAAAAATCAGTAAGAGCTACTACTTGAAATTAAATTATTTTTTTAAATTTTACAATCACAAATCATTTCTTCTTGGAACAATTTAAAATATTTTGCTTTAAATTTAACATGTTGTACTGATTTAAATATGCTCACAATATAATATTTACATTTTTACTAAAAATAGCAATAGTGTTCCAGACAGTTGTTACTTGTTTTAAAGAATGTAAAGATTTCAAATTATTGATTACCTCTGTTTTAAAATCTAATGAAGCAAGGTAGTAGTTATAAAAAGCCTGAATTGTTAATTAATTATATCAATTAGTGTTAAGTTACAACAAGCAATGAAAATATATAACAAATTTTGAAAAAAGGACAAATACATTTTATAATGTTTATCTGTATTCTTATGATGGATTATAAAGCTAAATGTACAATTAAAGATTGAATTTTGTAGGCCTACATATTATGGCTGTACTCAGATTTATATGGGAAATATGTAATTCAGTTATATGTTCTAGCATCATAATAAATCAGGTAGTTTGTTATTATCCAGAGGCCACTATTTTTGGAAGTGTTTCATACAGGGAATCTACAAAAACTATGTTAGAGATGTAGCCTCTAAAAGTGTTTTATAATAAATAACATAATATTAATAAACTTTTAACATTTTTAAACTTTTATTTTTCTTACTATGTACATTTCGGAATCATTGATTCCATCTTCAGGTACAAAATAAGGTTAAGTTAATTATAAAAATAATTAAAATCAATTTGTCATGTGTTTTTTACTACCTTGGTGGCTAAATTTGTTGTATTTAATTTTATGTGAGATCATTGTATATTGTTTAAAAGTCTATCGAATAATAAATTTTTTGTTAGAAAATCTTTGTCATTTAATAATATATTATGATTAATTTTGGCACTTTTGTAAATTTCAAAATGTTCTAAAGTAGATAATAAGCGACTTTTTTTGCTTGTGTGTAAAATTTCAAGATTGTTTTCGATGTTAGTGTATGTATGGCCGGTGTTATTTAAATGGTCTGCATATTTTGAATTTGATGATTTTTTTCAATGCTTTTATGTGTTCATTAAATCTAATTTTGAATGATCGGCCGGTTTGTCCAATATAGTGGGATTGACAATCGTTGCAATTTAATTTGTATACTCCACTATTGTTGAATTTTAATTTTTGATTTTGGTTTGTTGAATTGCTTTTGTTTTTGATTAAAAGTCCAATGTTGTTCGATGTTTTGAATGCCAATTGATATCCTTGTTTATAAAATGATTTGTTAATTTTGTGACATTATAAGAAGG